>NC_060179.1:10080144-10150144 GCF_021184085.1 Oncorhynchus gorbuscha
TTTCGCAGCATGTAATAAATGTGTTTGAACCTTTTTGACCTTTATTAGTTGTCCAGCACTGCTGTTTGGATATGCTAATGTGTATTTACAGCTCTAACATTTAACAAGCAAATGTAAATAATTAATAAACACTGTTTTTTTTTATACAAGTTTGACCTCTCAAGGCTTTTCAAACGGAATAAAATACGATATAATGCAACAGAATGAACTAGTTCTGTAGAAGTCTATCAATGTGTACATTCCCCCTCCTGCTCTCTGTTTTGACTTGCCCAGGGATCTATCTTCCTGATCCATCTTCATGACTCTGTGCTCCATCGCCAGCTATAGCCATAACGACGAGGCATCAGTGCTCGTTGTGTCGTGTCTGAAGGCCCATCCTGGAATGATTGGAGATGTTGAGGAAACGGGTGCAGAAGTGAGTGATGGTGATGAGAGAGGGGGAGAGAGAGAGAGAGGGAGAGAGAGAGGTAGAGAGAGAGGTATAGAGAGAGAGAGAGAGGTGTAGAGAGAGAGAGGTAGAGAGAGACAGAGGTAGAGAGAGAGAGAGGCAGAGAGAGAGGTGTAGAGAGAGAGAGAGAGAGAGAGACAGAGGTGTAGAGAGAGAGAGAGAGAGAGAGAGGTGTAGAGAGAGAGAGAGAGAGAGAGAGAGAGAGGGAGAGAGGTGTAGAGAGAGAGAGAGAGGTGTAGAGAGAGAGAGGTAGAGGTGTAGAGAGAGAGTTGTAGAAACAGAGAGAGACGTAGAGAGAGGTGTAAAGAGAGAGAGAGGTAGAGAGAGAGAGAGGTGTAGAGAGAGGTAGAGAGAGAGAGAGGTGTAGAGAGAGGAGAGAGAGAGAGAGAGAGAGAGATAGAGAGGTAGAGAGAGAGAGGTGTAGAGAGAGAGAGAGGTAGAGAGAGAGAGAGGTAGAGAGAGAGAGATGTTTAAGGAATGAGGAAAAGATAATTATGTTGAAGGGAGGAGAGTGGGAGAGAATGATGCTGTAGGGATGGAAGGGAGAGTGAGTTATGTTTTACAGAGAGATTGAGAGAGAGAGAAAGAGGAGTGACAAGCTCCTCTAATCAGTGCCATTACATTGGCACTACTATAGCACCATCTGTGGACCTATTTTCAGCTGAAAATGTCACAAACAATTGCGGCACAGCAAACACCAGCCAGGTCACCCGTGGTACAAGTCAGTACGGAACGTCCATCCATGCCTGAGGACATTCGGGAGATGACTTGGAAACAGGCCACTAGGGGAAACAGTGAGCGCTGTTACCTTCAAGTAGGTTTTGGTTTTGGACAGGGATGGTGGAGAGATGTAAGCATCCTCCTTGGGTGCCAAAGCTCCAAATGTTGCATGTCCAAATCCAGCAATATATGTATATTTTTTTTTTGTCTGTCCCAAACCATAATCCCTTACCTTAACCATTCTGAGTTAATGCTTAACCTTAACCGTAAACATGCCTCAACATTTCTGTGTTAATGCCTCAACATGTCTGAGTTAATGCCTCAACATTTCTGTGTTAATGCCTCAACATTTCTGTGTTAATGCCTCAACATGTCTGAGTTAATGCCTCAACATTTCTGTGTTAATGCCTCAACATTTCTGTGTTAATGCCTCAACATTTCTGTGTTAATGCCTCAACATGTCTGAGTTAATGCCTCAACATGTCTGAGTTAATGCCTCAACATGTCTGATTTAATGCCTCAACATGTCTGAGTTAATGCCTCAACATTTCTGTGTTAATGCCTCAACATGTCTGAGTTAATGCCTCAACATGTCTGAGTTAATGCCTCAACATGTCTGTGTTAATGCCTCAACATGTCTGAGTTAATGCCTAACCCTAACCTTAAACACTTTGAGAAACATGGATGAACATATAATTCTCTTTATCCCTTTATATGATTTTTCTCCCCAATTGGTATTTACAATCTAGTCTCATTACTGCAACTCCCCAAGGAGCTTGGGAGAGGCAAAGGTCAAGAGCCATGCGTCCTGAGCAACACGACCCTGCTCGCTTAACCCAGAATCAGCATAACCAATGTGTCGAAGGAAACACCATCCACCATCCAACTGATGACCGAAGTCAGCTTCCACCACAAGGAGTCGCTAGAGCACAACGAGACAAGGAAATCCCAGCCAAGCCCTCCCCTAACCGTGGACGACACTGAGCCAAACCCTCCCCTAACTGTGGACGACGCTGTGCCAAACCCTCCCCTAACCGTGGACGACACTGAGCCAAACCCTCCCCTAACCGTGGACGACGCTGTGCCAAACCCTCCCCTAACCGTGGACGACGCTGAGCCAAACCCTCCCGTAACCGTGGACGACGCTGAGCCAAACCCTCCCGTAACCGTGGACGACGCTGTGCCAAACCCTCCCCTAACCGTGGACGACGCTGAGCCAAACCCTCCCCTAACTGTGGACGACGCTGAACCAAACCCTCCCGTAACTGTGGACGCCGCTGTGCCAAACCCTCCCCTAACCGTGGACGACGCTGAGCCAAACCCTCCCGTAACCGTGGACGACGCTGAGCCAAACCCTCCCGTAACCGTGGACGACGCTGTGCCAAACCCTCCCCTAACCTGGACGACGCTGAGCCAAACCCTCCCCTAACCTGGACGACGCTGAGCCAAACCCTCCCCTAACCGTGGACGACGCTGTGCCAAACCCTCCCCTAACCGTGGACGACGCTGAGCCAAACCCTCCCCTAACCTGGACGACGCTGAGCCAAACCCTCCCCTAACCGTGGACGACGCTGAGCCAAACCCTCCCCTAACCTGGACGACGCTGAGCCAATTGTGCGCCGCCTCATGGGTCTCCCGGTCACAGTCCGATGTGACGCAGCCTGGGATCAAACCCGAGGCTGTAGTGGTACCTCAACACTGCGACGCAGAGCCTTAGACCACTGCACCTCTCAGGAGACAATGACCGTATAATTTTAACGTGAGACTGTGAGAGATTGTTGCAGCACACACCTACACACACATTGCCCTGTTGTCTACCCAGGGATCTGAGAGGAGGCACGGGGACCAAGTGAGCCCTCATGAACATCAAGTGTCGACAGCATAATAGCCGCCGTTCAACTAACGAGACACAATAGATGTAACATATAGGTCTGGGATAAGACTCAGTGTCTGTGTGTGATGACAGGAGAAGTGAAGACGTCTGAGAAAAAGATAGATATAAAAGATACAAGAGGTATGAACACGAAGACCAGAAGAGGAAGTTGTTTGGAGATGATGTTATTGTTGAGATGAAGACAGATCCTTCAAAGACAACGCGTGACACAATGACAGATCCAGATAGACTGAAGGCAATGCGGGAGTAAGGAGATGTATCATGTTATATCATTGTTATGCATATACTCACTGCTCTAAGGCAGTATCTTATCGGGTCAGAAGTAGGAATATGCTCTAGTCTTGGTTCGATTACTCTGTCACCGGGACACCCACAGACGAGCACTGAAGCGTGTATTGTGCAGCAATACAGCAAGTAATTTGTTGGTCATTTGAAACCGATATGTTCTGCATAAAGCTATCCCAAACATTTCCCCCTGAGCGAAAAGTTGTCGTCCGAACGAGTGGATTTGCGACTTACGACGAAGCTTACGATGAATCACGGGTGTAAATGAACAACTGTCAAGAGGCTGAGAGCCTCTGTGGCTTTATTGCTGGCATTAGTCATTCACGTCCTCTACTGCTCTTCCCTATGCAGTTTAACGTGTGGAAGTGGAGAAGCAAAGTCCTCCGTAGGTCTAACAGAGAGTGGAACACATCACTCCAGTGGCTGTGAAGAGTCACTGAATACCCTGTTATTTATAAAAACAGTTGTGTAATGTAATGGTGAATGTCAACCCCTTTAAATCACTGTCGTGTGTAAGAGAACAACATCTCACTACACCTTACATATTTTAAAGGCTCACCAGGTGTACAGAAGGTGTGGAGCGCAGTTTTCGTCTTATCGCAAAGCTTTCAACAAGCACAGACATAGAAAAAACGTGTTTCTGAAAGTCAAAGATCATCTGCTGATCCCTTAATGTGGCCCATATCTTGTCTGAGCGACGCCTGAATCCCAATGACCTTACGCTAAGCTGACCACCTGACCACCTTACCTTACTCTAAGCTGACCACCTGACCTTACGCTAAGCTGACCACCTGACCACCTGACCTTACGCTAAGCTGACCTTTCGCCAGCAGGGCTTCAGACTGTCTCCCGGGTTCCGGTGTGTGTTTACAGACACAAACGGAACCCCGTGTAAAACATACATCCTGTCTAGTGACTAGTGGAACTGAAGTCCTTTTGTCCTCTGTTATCAGTGGGAATGTTGAATTCACATTTTTAATTGGATCATGATGTGGTTCGTAGACGCCTTGCTTAACATAAACACGAGTTGGAGGGTAGTGTTATGGTCCTTCTGTAGCTCAGTTGGTAGAGCATGGCGCTTGTAACGCCAGGGTAGTGGGTTCGATCCCCGGGACCACCCATACGTAGAATGTATGCACACATGACTGTAAGTCGCTTTGGATAAAAGCGTCTGCTAAATGGCATATATTATTATATTATTATTATTATATTATTATGATTTGGTTGAAGATGACAGGCAGTCAGACTGACTCACATTAGCCATACAGAAACCAAGTGATATCTGACAAACTGACACTCAGGGGTTTTAGGGGGATATCATTGAATTGAAGAGACCTGCCGAATTAGAGCAGGGCCTTGGAGAGGTGTGTGAGCGTACCTGTGTGTGTGCCTGTGTCTGTGCGTAAGCGAGGGAGCGTGCCTGAGTGTGTGAGTGAGAGTGCCTGTGTGTGTGAGCGTGCCTTTGTGTGTGTGTGAGTGAGCTTGCCTATGTGTGTCTCAGCGTGCCTGTGTGTGTGAGCGTGCCTATGTGTGTGTGAGTGAGTGTGCCTGTGTGTGTGTGTGTGTGTGTGTGTGTGTGTGTGTGTGTGTGTGTGTGTGTGTGTGTGTGTGTGTGTGTGTGTGTGTGTGTGTGTGTCTGTGTGTGTCTGTGTGTGTATGTGTGTGTATGTGTGTGCACGTGCATCCACTCCTGTGTATGAGAATGTGTGTGTTCTCTGACCCATCACTCCTGTTGATAGAAGACGATGTGTCCAGTCCTGTTGATAGAAGACGATGTGTCCAGTCCTGTTGATAGAAGACGATGTGTCCAGTCCTGTTGATAGAAGACGATGTGTCCAGTCCTGTTGATAGAAGACGATGTGTCCAGTCCTGTTGATAGAAGACGATGTGTCCAGTCCTGTTGATAGAAGACGATGTGTCCAGTCCTGTTGATTGAAGACGATGTGTCCAGTCCTGTTGATAGAAGATGATGTGTCCAGTCCTGTTGATAGAAGACGATGTGTCCAGTCCTGTTGATAGAAGACGATGTGTCCAGTCCTGTTGATAGAAGAGGATGTGTCCAGTCCTGTTGATAGAAGACGATGTGTCCAGTCCTGTTGATAGAAGACGATGTGTCCAGTCCTGTTGATAGAAGACGATGTGTCCAGTCCTGTTGATAGAAGACGATGTGTCCACTCCTGTTGATAGAAGGCGATGTGTCCACTCCTGTTGATAGAAGATGATGTGTCCAGTCCGGTTGATAGAAGATGATGTGTCCAGTCCTGTTGATAGAAGACGATGTGTCCAGTCCTGTTGATAGAAGACGATGTGTCCAGTCCTGTTGATAGAAGACGATGTGTCCAGTCCTGTTGATAGAAGATGATGTGTCCAGTCCTGTTGATAGAAGACGATGTGTCCAGTCCTGTTGATAGAAGACGATGTGTCCAGTCCCATGTGTCCAGTCCTGTTGATAGAAGACGATGTGTCCAGTCCTGTTGATAGAAGACGATGTGTCCAGTCCTGTTGATAGAAGACGATGTGTCCAGTCCTGTTGATAGAAGACGATGTGTCCAGTCCTGTTGATAGAAGACGATGTGTCCAGTCCTGTTGATAGAAGACGATGTGTCCAGTCCTGTTGATAGAAGAGTCCTGTTGATGTGTCCAGTCCTGTTGATAGAAGACGATGTGTCCAGTCCTGTTGATAGAAGACGATGTGTCCAGTCCTGTTGATTGAAGACGATGTGTCCAGTCCTGTTGATAGAAGACGATGTGTCCAGTCCTGTTGATAGAAGACGATGTGTCCAGTCCTGTTGATAGAAGACGATGTGTCCAGTCCTGTTGATAGAAGACGATGTGTCCAGTCCTGTTGATAGAAGACGATGTGTCCAGTCCTGTTGATAGAAGACGATGTGTCCAGTCCTGTTGATAGAAGACGATGTGTCCAGTCCTGTTGATAGAAGACGATGTGTCCAGTCCTGTTGATAGAAGACGATGTGTCCAGTCCTGTTGATAGAAGACGATGTGTCCAGTCCTGTTGATAGAAGACGATGTGTCCAGTCCTGCTGTGTCTTTGACACGCCACCTTCACTAACTCTGACGAAGTTAAAGAAAACCCCAATAAGACTCTAATAACACACAAGAAACCTGAAACAGATGTGATTCGTCAGCTCCTTTGTCAGTTGGGATCAAGTTGATGTCTCATATTGACAGTAGAATGCTGGAGAGGAACAGAACTGGAGGGAGGGACACATGTTAGGATTGTCCTGAGTGACTGCAGTATTTCTCTGACTCTTACCTACAGAGTGAACGTCTCTGAAGAGAACCCTTGCTGTTGTTTCCTTTGAGTTTGCTGTTTTGTAATAAAGGTTAGTTTAGATACAGGTTCATTCGCATTCAGTGTTTGACCAGTATAACTCCCTATTGCCTCCTTGCAATAATGATATTTCATAATTGTATTGTAGATTGTGCTGACTGTAACACTGTTGCCATTCAATTTAATTACACACAATATTTTTCTGATATTCAACCTCACACAACACCTTCTTCTTCGCAACAAGTTCCATTTCCAGGCCCTGATCGTTGAGTGCTTCAGTCTTCTGTTCCAGCCAGTCATTAAACCACCTGATTCATCCCTGACCCTGGGACACAGGTAGAACCACCTGATTCATCCCTGACCCTGGGACACAGGTAGAACCACCTGATTCATCCCTGACCCTGGGACACAGGGAGAACCACCTGATTCATCCCTGACCCTGGGAGACAGGTAGAACCACCTGATTCATCCCTGACCCTGGGACACAGGTAGAACCACCTGATTCATCCCTGACCCTGGGACACAGGTAGAACCATCTGATTCATCCCTGACCCTGGGACATAGGTAGAACCACCTGATTCATCCCTGACCCTGGGACACAGGTAGAACCACCTGATTCATCCCTGACCCTGGGACACAGGTAGAACCATCTGATTCATCCCTGACCCTGGGACACAGGTAGAACCACCTGATTCATCCCTGACCCTGGGACACAGGTAGAACCACCTGATTCATCCCTGACCCTGGGACACAGGTAGAACCACCTGATTCATCCCTGACCCTGGGACACAGGTAGAACCACCTGATTCATCCCTGACCCTGGGACACAGGTAGAACCACCTGATTCATCCCTGACCCTGGGACACAGGTAGAACCACCTGATTCATCCCTGACCTGGGACACAGGTAGAACCATCTGATTCATCCCTGACCCTGGGACACAGGTAGAACCACCTGATTCATCCCTGACCCTCATAGAACCCTGATTCATCCCTGACCCCTGGGACACAGGTAGAACCACCTGATTCATCCCTGACCCTGGGACACAGGTAGAACCATCTGATTCATCCCTGACCCTGGGACACAGGTAGAACCACCTGATTCATCCCTGACCCTGGGACACAGGTAGAACCACCTGATTCATCCCTGACCCTGGGACACAGGTAGAACCACCTGATTCATCCCTGACCCTGGGACACAGGTAAAACCACCTGATTCATCCCTGACCCTGGGAGACAGGTAGAACCACCTGATTCATCCTTGACCCTGGGACACAGGTAGAACCACCTGATTCATCCCTGACCCTGGGACACAGGTAGAACCACCTGATTCATCCTTGACCCTGGGACACAGGTAGAACCACCAGATTCATCCCTGACCCTGGGAGACAGGTAGAACCACCTGATTCATCCCTGACCCTGGGACACAGGTAGAACCACCTGATTCATCCTTGACCCTGGGACACAGGTAGAACCACCTGATTCATCCTTGACCCTGGGAGACAGGGAGAACCACCTGATTCATCCCTGACCCTGGGACCCAGGTAGAACCACCTGATTCATCCCTGACCCTGGGACACAGGGAGCTAGATTGGTTCTATCAGGACCTGATTGGTTGAATGAGCATCAAAAGTGGTTCAATCAGGATGGTGATTGGCTAGATGAGGAGGTGTACGTGTCTGGCATGAACCTTAGGCTGCAGACAATGTGGAACTCCAGGACCAAGAGCTGTTCATCTGATGTGAGAGACAGGAGGTATTGATAATGTCTGGTTGTGTGTGTGTGTGTGTGTGTGTGTGTGTGTGTGTGTGTGTGTGTGTGTGTGTGTGTGTGTGTGTGTGTGTGTGTGTGTGTGTGTGTGTGTGTGTGTGTGTGTGTGTGTGTGGGTGTGTGGGTGTGTGTGTGTGTGTTTGTTTGTTTGTTTGTTTGTTTGTTTGTTTGTGCATGTGTGTGTGTGGGTGTGTGGGTGTGTGTGTGTGTGTTTGTTTGTTTGTTTGTTTGTTTGTTTGTTTGTGCATGCAACAGAGTGAGCAAGAGTCAAATGTCCTAGCAAAGATAAAGACACAGCTTTTCTATGAACTCTGTGTGGCCCAGAAGAGTCAAGAGTTCAAATTGAACTTAAGGCCATCGGGGCGACTTCCTCAGTTTCCAGAAGATAGTCATTAAGATACTGCATAAAGCACATCATATATCCTGACCTTCTCAATCGCATCACTTCAACTAAAACAACACTTTTAATACACTGTCCTTACCCTGCCCATGTGAATATGAAAATGTATATGCAACATTAAATAGCAGTTGACTGTGGATTGGTGTCACGCTGAAAGATGCTATTAGGATGTGATGTCACACTGAAAGATGCTATTAGGATGTGATGTCACGCTGAAAGATGCTATTAGGATGTGATGTCACACTGAAAGATGCTATTAGGATGTGATGTCACGCTGAAAGATGCTGTTAGGATGTGATGTCACGCTGAAAGATGCTATGAGGATGTGATGTCACGCTGAAAGATGCTGTGAGGATATGATGTCACGCTGAAAGATGCTATGAGGATGTGATGTCACGCTGAAAGATGCTATGAGGATATGATGTCACGCTGAAAGATGCTATGAGGATATGATGTCACGCTGAAAGATGCTGTGAGGATATGATGTCACGCTGAAAGATGCTATGAGGATGTGATGTCACGCTGAAAGATGCTATGAGGATATGATGTCACGCTGAAAGATGCTGTTCGGATATGATGTCACGCTGAAAGATGCTATGAGGATGTGATGTCACGCTGAAAGATGCTATGAGGATATGATGTCACGCTGAAAGATGCTATGAGGATATGATGTCACGCTGAAAGATGCTATGAGGATATGATGTCACGCTGAAAGATGCTGTGAGGATATGATGTCACGCTGAAAGATGCTGTGAGGATGTGATGTCACGCTGAAAGATGCTATGAGGATATGATGTCACGCTGGAAGATGCTATGAGGATATGATGTCACGCTGAAAGATGCTGTTCACGCTGAAAGATGATATGATGTCACGCTGAAAGATGCTGAAAGATATGAGGATGTGATGTCACGCTGAAAGATGCTATGAGGATGTGATGTCACGCTGAAAGATGCTATGAGGATGATGTCACGCTGAAAGATGCTGATGTCACTCTGAAAGATGCTATGAGGATGATGTCACGCTGAAAGATGCTGTTGAGGATATGATGTCACGCTGAAAGATGCTATGAGGATATGATGTCACTCTGAAAGATGCTATGAGGATATGATGTCACGCTGAAAGATGCTATGAGGATATGATGTCACGCTGAAAGATGCTGTTCGGATATGATGTCACGCTGAAAGATGCTATGAGGATATGATGTCACTCTGAAAGATGCTATGAGGATGTGATGTCATTGTAAGATAATAGTCAATGAGCTGATAGCGTGTCTTCATTCAGTGAGACTATGAGGCAGAGAAGAAGACTGAAACTGACAGAATAATGGACATTAGAGGTAACAGAGATACGTGTTCAATTAAAACCACAGATAGAATTGTGAACAATGCAAAGTTATTCTCCCTCCAAACAAAAAATAGGCCAACATCACGGTATGAATTTCAATATTTAGGAAGTTGCCCGTAAACACAGCTCTTAGGATAATCTATTATCATGGGAAAACCCCAAACTGAACCTAGTGTCTAGTTAACTTAATCTTTATCGTTGTAAAATTTGTTAAAGTACCTGGGAAGACCCGAGTAGAGCTTTTTCTTCGTTCTCCTGGAGATGACCTGTTTCACAGTAAAAACCTGTATAGATTTTGTCTGGAGGAAACACTGTTCTTGATCAACTTACCCGACCAGGCCCGTCGGTGCTATATTGTATATATCCTCCCTTTCTCTCCACCAATGTGAAACAATGTGCTTTATTCCATTACAGAATAAATCCAATCTCATGCTTCACAGTCTGGAGAGGAGGAGTAGTGGAGAGAGGAATGAATGAAGGAGATGGAGTGGGGCGGAGTGTTGGGGCGGGGGGGTTGACCTAATTCCCCAAATCCCTAGTGTGTCTCCAGTGGGCCGTAGGGGCACAGATCAGGGATTCCAAGAAATGTACCAATTAATGAGCAAATCAATTAACCAACCAATTACCCATTCATCTATAGAGTTAATTAAGGATCCAAACCTTTATTTCAATTTTCTCCTAAAATTACGTACCTAAATCTAACTGTCTGTAGCTCAGGACCAGAAGCAAGGACATTATTATTCTTGACACCATTTAAAAGGAAACGCCTGATTTATACTCTCTGCCCACATCAGATGTGTCTATGACCTGGGATTTGGATTTTGTTACTTACAACCTCATTCTAATCACATTAGCCTACATTAGCTCAACCGTCCCGTGGGTGGGACTCCGATCTCATCGAGGTTAATGGGAATTTGTGTATCTATTAGGAATGGATGGGTGATGAGAAGTGAGTGCCAGTAAATCAGATAAAAGACAATCACATAAGAAAAATGCTGACTATGTATTTCAGGGGGGTACAGATGAGACTATGTGACTAGGTGCTTCAGGGAGGTACAGTAGAGACTATGTGACTAGGTACTTCAGGGAGGTACAGTAGAGACTATGTGTTTCAGGGAGGTATAGTAGAGACTATGTGACTAGGTGCTTCAGGGAGGTACAGTAGAGACTATGTGACTATGTGTTTCAGGGAGGTACAGTAGAGACTATGTGTTTCAGGGAGGTACAGTAGAGACTATGTGACTAGGTACTTCAGGGAGGTACAGTAGAGACTATGTGACTAGGTGCTTCAGGGAGGTACAGTAGAGACTATGTGACTAGGTACTTCAGGGAGGTACAGTAGAGACTATGTACTTCAGGGAGGTACAGTAGAGACTATGTGACTATGTAATTCAGGGGGGTACAGATGAGACTATGTGCTTCAGAGAGGTTGTCACGACTTCCGCCGAAGTCGGTCCCTCTTGTTGTTCGGGCGGCGGGTGGCGGTCAACGTCGCCGCTCCACCTTTCATTTTCCATTTGTTTTGTCTTGTTTTCTCACACCCCGGGTTCACGTTCCCTCATCAGACTAAATGTATATTACCCTCTGTTTCCCCCATGTCTGTGTGTGGAATTGTTCTTTGTGTAGGGTGTTAGGCTACAGGCTGGCTTGCACTAGGTTTGTTTCAAACCCTGTTACAGAGGTACAGATGAGACAATGTGACTATGTACTTCAGGGGGGTACAGTAGAGTCTATGTGACTAGGTACTTCAGGGGGGTACAGATGAGACTATGTGACTAGGTGCTTCAGGGAGGTACAGGTGAGACAGGTTGTTCAGGGAGGTACAGGTGAGACAGGTTGTTCAGGGAGGTACAGGTGAGACAGGTTGTTCAGGGAGGTACAGGTGAGACAGGTTGTTCAGGGAGGTTCAGATGAGACAGGTTGTTCAGGGAGGTATAGGTGAGACAGGTTGTTCAGGGAGGTACAGGTGAGACAGGTTGTTCAGGGAGGTTCAGATGAGACAGGTTGTTCAGGGAGGTATAGGTTGTTCAGGAAGGTATAGGTTGTTCAGGGAGGTATAGGTTGTTGAAGGACAGGTTGTTCAGGGAGGTGTAGGTGAGACAGGTTGTTCAGGGGAGTTGAGACAGGTTGTTCAGGGAGGTTCAGATGAGACAGGTTGTTCAGGGAGGTACAGGTGAGACAGGTTGTTCAGGGAGGTACAGGTGAGACAGGTTGTTCAGGGAGGTATAGGTTGTTCAGGGAGGTGTAGATGAGACAGGTTGTTCAGGGAGGTGTAGATGAGACAGGTTGTTCAGGGAGGTATAGTTTGTTCAGGGAGGTATAGGTTGTTCAGGGAGGTATAGGTTGTTCAGGGAGGTATAGGTGAGACAGGTTGTTCAGGGAGGTATAGGTGAGACAGGTTGTTCAGGGAGGTGTAGATGAGACAGGTTGTTCAGGGAGGTATAGGTGAGACAGGTTGTTCAGGGAGGTATAGGTTGTTCAGGGAGGTACAGGTGAGACAGGTTGTTCAGGGAGGTACAGATGAGACAGGTTGTTCAGGGAGGTATAGGTTGTTCAGGGAGGTGTAGATGAGACAGGTTGTTCAGGGAGGTATAGTTTGTTCAGGGAGGTGTAGATGAGACAGGTTGTTCAGGGAGGTATAGGTTGTTCAGGGAGGTATAGGTTGTTCAGGGAGGTGTAGATGAGACAGGTTGTTCAGGGAGGTATAGGTTGTTCAGGGAGGTATAGGTTGTTCAGGGAGGTATAGGTTGTTCAGGGAGGTATAGGTTGTTCAGGGAGGTGTAGATGAGACAGGTTGTTCAGGGAGGTATAGGTTGTTCAGGGAGGTATAGGTTGTTCAGGGAGGTATAGGTTGTTCAGGGAGGTATAGGTTGAGACAGGTTGTTCAGATGGAGGTTGTTCAGGGAGATAGGTTGTTCAGGGAGGTATAGGTTGTTCAGGGAGATAGGTTGTTCAGGGAGGTGTAGATGAGACAGGTTGTTCAGGGAGGTATAGGTGAGATAGGTTGTTCAGGGAGGTATAGGTTGTTCAGGTGAGACAGGTTGTTCAGGGAGGTGTAGATGAGACAGGTTGTTCAGGGAGGTACAGGTGAGACAGGTTGTTCAGGGAGGTACAGATGAGACAGGTTGTTCAGGGAGGTATAGGTTGTTCAGGGAGGTATAGGTTGTTCAGGGAGGTATAGGTTGTTCAGGGAGGTGTAGATGAGACAGGTTGTTCAGGGAGGTGTAGATGAGACAGGTTGTTCAGGGAGGTATAGTTTGTTCAGGGAGGTGTAGATGAGACAGGTTGTTCAGGGAGGTATAGTTTGTTCAGGGAGGTGTAGATGAGACAGGTTGTTCATGTTATGGTTCTAGGTTACAATAATAGATACTAAAACATAACAAAAAGAAGGTGTCAAGCTGTTTCATACCAATATAACAAATACACAGCTCTCCTATGGGTCAAACAATGGATTTGTTGAAATAACCAGCCACACAATTGCCTCCTATTATAACCTCCAAAGCTGCTGTTGACTCTACTCCAAACCTGATGAATATATACATGCATAATCAATCAGTGTTTAATGAATTTTTCATTCCTAAGGTTCTAAAGCAAATAACTTATATTCATTGATGTAGTGCCTGTGGACTCTCATTCATAAAGTACCATAATATCCGACCCTCAACTGGACAATAACAACATCAAACACAGCGGCCCCAAGCTGGCTTCATTAAGAACACACACACACACACACACACACACACACACACACACACACACACACACACACACACACACACACACACACACACACACACACACACACACACACACACACACACACACACACACACACACACACACACACACACACACACACACACCTGACTCGAAACCCTTTGTCACATTTAGTTGGGTGTTTTACAGCTAACCGTGTCGAGGTGTAGTTTGCAATGGGTCATCAGAGACTTGAGACCCAAGTCATTGTTTTTATGGTAAGTACTAGTAGACCCTGTAGGCATGTCTCTGATTACAATGTGTTGTTGTCTCTGCTGTCTCCTATTTTCACACACTTCTCCTTTTGAAATGGATTTCTGGTACGTTGCTCCGTCACTGTTATAGTACTGCTGTGAGTGGATATTCTCAATTTGGGCAACCCTTACCCATAAAGGCAACCCATAATCTTTAGTCCTTGTAAAAACCCAATAGGCTACCTCAGTATATCAGAGCAGCCCAACTCAGGCCAGCTTAGCTCAGCCCATCAGAGCAGCCCAGCTCAGCTCAACACATCAGAACAGCCCAGCTCAGGCCAGCTTAGCTCAGCCCATCAGAGCAGCCCAGCTCAGGTCAGCTTAGCTCAGCCCATCAGAGCAACCTAGCCCAGCCTAGCTCAGCCCAGCCCAGCCTAGCTCAGCCCATCAGAGCAACCTAGCCCAGCCTAGCTCAGCCCAGCCCAGCCTAGCTCAGCCCATCAGAGCAGCCCAGCTCAGATCAGTTTAGCTCAGCCCATCAGAGCAACCAAGCCCAGCCTAGCTCAGCCCATCAGCCCAGCCCAGCCTAGCTCAGCCCATCAGAGCAGTCCAGCTCAGCTCAACACATCAGAACAGCCCAGCTCAGCCCAGCCCATCAGCCCAGCACAGCTCAGCCCATCAGAGCATCTTAGCCCAGCCTAGCTCAGCCCATCAGCCCAGCCTAGCTCAGCCCATCAGAGCAGCCTAGCTCAGCCCATCAGAGCAGCTTAGCCCAGCCTAGTTCAGCCCAACCTAGCTCAGCCCATCAGCCCATCAGAGCAGCCCAGCTCAGATCAGCCCATCAGCCCATCAGCCCAGCCTAGCTCAGCCCATCAGCCCAGCCTAGCTCAGCCCATCAGACCAGCCTAGCTCAGCCCATCAGCCCAGCCTAGCTCAGCCCATCAGACCAGCCTAGCTCAGCCCATCAGCCCAGCCTAGCTCAGCTCATCAGCCCAGCCTAGCTCAGCCCATCAGCCCAGCCTAGCTCAGCCCATCAGCCCAGCCTAGCTCAGCCCATCAGCCCATCAGCCCAGCCTAGCTCAGCCCATCAGCCCATCAGATCAGCTCATCAGCCCAGCCTAGCTCAGCCCATCAGCCCAGCCTAGCTCAGCCCATCAGCCCAGCCTAGCTCAGCCCATCAGCCCAGCCTAGCTCAGCTCATCAGCCCAGCCTAGCTCAGCCCATCAGCCCAGCCTAGCTCAGCCCATCAGCCCAGCCTAGCTCAGCCCCCAGCTCAGCCCATCAGCCCAGCCTAGCTCAGCTCATCAGCCCAGCCAGCTCAGCCCATCAGCCCAGCCAGCTCAGCCCATCAGCCCAGCCTAGCTCAGCCCATCAGCCCAGCCTAGCTCAGCCCATCAGCCCAGCCTAGCTCAGCCCATCAGCCCAGCCTAGCTCAGCCCATCAGCCCAGCCTAGCTCAGCCCATCAGCCCAGCCTAGCTCAGCCCATCAGCCCAGCCTAGCTCAGCCCATCAGCCCAGCCTAGCTCAGCCCATCAGCCCAGCCTAGCTCAGCTCATCAGCCCAGCCTAGCTCAGCCCATCAGCCCAGCCTAGCTCAGCCCATCAGCCCAGCCTAGCTCAGCTCATCAGCCCAGCCTAGCTCAGCCCATCAGCCCAGCCTAGCTCAGCCCATCAGCCCAGCCTAGCTCAGCCCATCAGCCCAGCCTAGCTCAGCCCATCAGCCCAGCCTAGCTCAGCCCATCAGCCCAGCCTAGCTCAGCCCATCAGCCCAGCCTAGCTCAGCCCATCAGCCCAGCCTAGCTCAGCCCATCAGCCCAGCCTAGCTCAGCCCATCAGCCCAGCCTAGCTCAGCCCATCAGCCCAGCCTAGCTCAGCCCATCAGCCCAGCCTAGCTCAGCCCATCAGCCCATCAGCCCAGCCTAGCTCAGCCCATCAGCCCAGCCTAGCTCAGCCCATCAGCCCAGCCTAGCTCAGCCCATCAGCCCAGCCTAGCTCAGCTCATCAGCCCAGCCTAGCTCAGCCCATCAGCCCAGCCTAGCTCAGCCCATCAGCCCAGCCTAGCTCAGCCCATCAGCCCAGCCTAGCTCAGCCCATCAGCCCAGCCTAGCTCAGCCCATCAGCCCAGCCTAGCTCAGCTCATCAGCCCAGCCTAGCTCAGCTCATCAGCCCAGCCTAGCTCAGCCCATCAGCCCAGCCTAGCTCAGCCCATCAGCCCAGCCTAGCTCAGCCCATCAGATCAGCCCATCAGAGCCCTGAATGTCAGACTGAGTTACATTTCACTGTCCTCTCTGAGTAAGAACACAAACAACCTAACAGACCACAAGGGTTTTTGTTTTTAATGAGTTTCAACATCATACTGCCTCCTCATTATTATAAAAAGTGGGAAAGAGATTATCACCGGTAATGAAAGAGGATCATGACCAGGTAACGACGATGATGATTATTGGTTAGGGCTCGTTTTTGGTGTTATCCTGGTTGTTGTTGTGTTTCTTGCTCTTTAGGATTGTTTTTTTCCTGTACTTTTATTTCTCATTGGGACAGAAGTTAGATGAGAAGTTTGATAAATGTGAAAACAAATTGGTTGCATTAAGACACAGTGTTACAGTACATTTACCATGAAAAGAGGATTGTCAATACCGGCATACAGAAGCCTATGGGTGATCCAGGAAGAAGTGTCACATAAACCATTCCATATAGTTCTTCACTGTGGCACATAGACAGTCAATGCATCCATCAGTCCACACTGTGAAACAAACTGCAGATTTCTGACATTTTTTTTTGTGCTTCAGCAGAGGCCAAGAACATAAATATAGACTGACTAAACTCCAGAGAAACACAGCCAGTGTAGCAGGAAGCCCAGTCTTGATTTGCTGTGATCAGAGAGCATTACCATTCAAATAAACACAAACACAGCTCTGTTCCTGTGTGTGTATGCATTCTTGCCTTTGTGTGTGTGTGTGTCTGTGCTTGCAGTGCTGTTGGAGGGGTGTTGTATGTGTGTGACCCCGGTGACACCGAGGACGAAGGGCTGTGAGTGTGCTAGCAGACACAATAACACCCACAATAACACCCACTATGAACTCAGCAACAAAAAAAAAAGAACCGTCCTCTCACTGTCAACTGCATTTATCTTAACGTGTGTAAATACACACTTCACCAGACCATGACGGACCCTCCACCTCGGTGTGACGCTCATCCCTTCGACGATTAACGTGAATCCGACCATCACTCACAGGTGCAAGTTCATTCATTGTTTATGGGTTCATTGAACAAGCAACAGTGTTTAAACCCTCTACAATGAAGACGGGTGAAATTATTTGGATTTTTACAAATGATCGTTGAAAGACAGGGTCCTGAAAAAGGGACGTTTCTTTTTTTTGCTGAGTTTATTTGTTATATTGCCAAATATATATATTTTTAACCACATTTTGTAATCAATACGAATAGATCAACAGGGTTCTTCTATTTGTTTGTGGATAGTAAAACCCTTGACACAAATTCTATCATTATAAGGGCCCAAGGCGAGACCCAAATGCAGGCACAGATGGCTGAGCTCCGATATTTATTATACCAAAAGGGTTAGGCAAAAGGCAGGTCAGGGACAGGCGAGAGTTCATAAACCAGGTCAGAGTTCAAACAGTACAAGGGGATAAGCAGTCTCGAGGTCAGAACCAGGAGGGCTAGGAAAAAAACAGTGGCTGGGAAAAATAGGAGCTAGGAGAAATGCTGGTGGACTTGGCAAAACGAGACGAACTGGCACAGAGAGACAGGAAACACAGGGATAAATACACCGGGGACTAATGGGGAAAAAAGGAGACACCTGGAGGTGGGTGAAGACAATCACAACGACTGGTGAAACAGATCAGGGTGTGGCAATCATTTGTTTATGGGTAGTAAAACCCTTGACACCAATACTGTCATTGTTTATGGGTAGTAAAACCCTTGACACCAATAGTATCACTGTTTATGGGTAGTAAAACCCTTGACACCAATACTATCACTGTTTAAGGCTAGTAAAACCTTTGACACCAATACTGTCATTGTTTATGGGTAGTAAAACCCTTGACACCAATACTGTCATTGTTTATGGGTAGTAAAACCCTTGACACCAATACTGTCATTGTTTATGGGTAGTAAAACCCTTGACACCAATAGTATCACTGTTTATGGGTAGTAAAACCCTTGACACCAATACTATCACTGTTTAAGGGTAGTAAAACCTTTGACACCAATACTATCACTGTTTATGGGTAGTAAAACCCTTGACACCAATAATATCACCGTTTATGGGTCGTAAAACCCTTGACACCAATACTGTCATTGTTTATGGGTAGTAAAACCCTTGACACCAATATTGTCATTGTTTATGGGTAGTAAAACCCTTGACACCAATACTGTCATTGTTTATGGGTAGTAAAACCCTTGACACCAATACTA
Source organism: Oncorhynchus gorbuscha (assembly GCF_021184085.1). Taxonomy (NCBI): domain Eukaryota; kingdom Metazoa; phylum Chordata; class Actinopteri; order Salmoniformes; family Salmonidae; genus Oncorhynchus; species Oncorhynchus gorbuscha. Next base: position 10,098,683 of record NC_060179.1, read on the forward strand.
TCACTGTTTATGGGTAGTAAAACCCTTGACACCAATAGTATCACTGTTTATGGGTAGTAAAACCCTTGACACCAATACTATCACTGTTTATGGGTAGTAAAACCCTTGACACCAATACTGTCATTGTTTATGGGTAGTAAAACCCTTGACACCAATACTGTCATTGTTTATGGGTAGTAAAACCCTTGACACCAATACTATCACTGTTTATGGGTAGTAAAACCCTTGACACCAATACTATCACTGTTTATGGGTAGTAAAACCCTTGACACCAATACTATCACTGTTTATGGGTAGTAAAACCCTTGACACCAATACTATTATTGTTTATCATCTCCGTCGCTGAACTTTTGCACTTAATTTCACATCCAAGGGAGAGAGAGGGTTATTATCCATCATGGTGGAAGCAGGGGAGGACATTGAGGGATCTATCCGGCCAGAGTATCAGTAGAGTAGGGGAAGATGGACTGAGGGCTGAGCACGGCATTTGATTATCTCCTCTCTCTCTCTCTCTCTCTCTGTGTGTGTGTCTCTCGCTCTCTATCTGTGTGTCTCTCTCGCTCTCTCTCTCTCCCTCTCTCTCTCTGTGTGTGTGTGTCTCTCTCTCTGTGTGTGTGTGTGTGTCTCTCTCTCTCTCTGTTTGTGTGTGTGTCTCTCTCTCTCTCTGTGAGTGTGTGTCTCTCTCTCTCTCTCTCTCTCTCTCTCTCTCTCTCTCTCTCTCTCTCTCTCTCTCCCTCTCTCTCTCTCTCTCTGTGTGTGTGTGTGTCTCTCTGTGTGTGTGTGTGTGTCTCTCTCTCCCTTTCACTCTGTCTCTCTCTCTCTGTCAGTCTATCCATTCATTCTGGGACTGCTGGGTTGGAGGGTGCAACAGCTCCACTCCATCACATTGTTGAAGCCACAAGAGAAGACAGAGGGCACACTTATAGGCAATGCATACACACGAGTGCATGGACACACACGCACTGTATGAGAACAAGCCGATTTTGTGCCAATAATACGGCAGCCATTAGAAAATTAAATCTCACCCAGATTTTGCTGAGCTCTGTGTCTGTGTGTTTCAGGTGTATTTTGTTATACACCTGGGAGACACCAGGTCTATCTGGTTCAATCACTTCCCCTCACTGCAGAAATTATTCATGGAGAACCTTGACATTTATGACATCGTTGACATCAAAAGACAAATCCTTCTTCCTCTGGACCGTGACAGTTACCATTACAGCAGACATTCTGGAGCTCCGACACTACAGGGTCCTCTCCCCCGCCACCGCAGGGGCAAGGCAAGGCTGGGTAAGCCTGAGAAATCGCCTGGCCTTGACCCCAGTGCAGTGTGGGATGGCTCATTGGGCCCACGCCGATACAGTAGCAGGGTGAAAGATGACTGCAGAGATTCAGTTGGCCAGCACTCCTCTCCCGCTCTACCCTCCCTCCCTTTTTCTCCTCCTTTCAGGAACTATACCCTCCATCACCCCCTACTCACTCCCTTCCTGACCCCCTATCCATCAACCCCTCTTCACCCCCTCTCAATCACCCCCTCCCCATGAACCCCTCCATCACCCACTCCTCAGCCCCTCCTCACATCCTCTCCATCACCTCTCCTCACCCCCTCTCATTCAACCCCTCGTCACCCCCTCTCCATCATCACCCCATCTACATTACCCCTCTCCATGACCCTCTCCATCCCCCCTCTCCGTCACCCTATCCAAACTGACCCACGGTCCATATAAATGCACACACCCCATCCCCAGGGAACAGTCTTTCTTAGGTGATTGAGTCAGCTGCTGTAAACTCAGTGTGTGTATGTGTGTGTGTGTGTGTGTGTGTGCGTGTGTGTGTGTGTGTGTGTGTGTGTGTGTGTGTGTGTGTGTGTGTGCGTGCGTGCGTGCGTGCGTGCGTGCGTGCGTGCGTGCGTGTGTGTGTGTGTGTGTGTGTGTGTGTGTGTGTGTGTGTGTGTGTGTGTGTGCGTGTGTGTGTGTGTGTGTGTGTGTGTGTGTGTGTGTGTGTGTGTGTGTGTGCGTACGTGCGTGTGTGTGTGGCATACATGCAATGGATTGTTTGTTCTTAGGGTTCCCAGAGGTCATCCAGTCCTGAGCTGACCAGTGGCTCTGTAGTAACAGCAGTAGGACAGATGGACAGATTGCTGTAGGAGGGAAGGCAGAGGTACAAGCACACACAGAGAGAGAGACACACACACACACACAGAAATGCACACACAGAGAGACACACACAGAAAGAAGAGAGACACACACACACACACTCTTCACAACAGCAAACACATTTGGGGCCAGTTGAAGGGATGGAGTGAAGAGCGGTAAGGGACTTGTGCCTAGCCTAGATTTTTGGTGTGGGTTGCCTGGCAACTCCAGATTATTAGACTGACTCTGGCACCTATGGAATACAGTATGTCTGCTGTTTAAGGAGAGGGACACACACACCAGAGGTGATTCCTCCCCCCTCCATCCATTAGCAGAGATTATTTATCTCAAGACCAACCATTTTCTGGAATCTAAATTGAAGCTTATTTATCTCAAGACCAACCATTGTCTGGAATCTAAATTTAAGCTTATTTATCTCAAGACCCACCATTGTCTGGAATCTTACTTGGCTTATTAATATCAAGACCCATCATTGTGTGGAATCTAAATTTAAGCTTATTTATCTATTGACCCACCATTGTCTGGAATCTAAATTTAAGCTTATTTATCTCAAGACCCACCATTGTGTGGAATCTAACTTGATGACGATGTAAATAACACTTCCAGGGGTTTTAGGCTCTCCAAGTGGAGAGGCTTTAGTTGGAGTAAGAGCTAGATCCAGATTGAGATGGAATCAAACATTAGGTTCTGAATCCAGACAGTTACTACCTACATGTGCTTTAGCCTAGCGGTTTAGAGAGTTGGTTATACTGTCGATGTGCCCTTGAGCAAGGCAATTAAACCTAATTGCTCCAGTAAGTCGCTCTGGATGAGAGTGTTTGCTACATGACTAAAATCTAAAATATTAGACCTTGTGACAGCTGTGATATTAATTCAAATCATTCTCGGTTCCACGTTATGTAAACATGTCAAAATGTACACTGAGTTTAAAAACCATGAAGAACACCTGCTCTTTCCATGACAGACTGACCAGGTGAATCCAGGTGAAAGCTATGATCCCTTATTGATGTCACTTGTTGAATCCACTTCAATCAGTGCAGATGAAGGGGAGGAGACAAGTTAAAGAAGGATAAAAAAAACTTGAGACAATTGAGACATGGATTGTGTATGTGAGCCACTCAGAGGGCGAACGCTGTTGTTTTTCCCACGTTCAACGGGTTCCCGTGTGTATCAAGAACGGTCCACCACCCCAAAGGACATCCAGCCAATGTGACACAACTGAAGATGACTTCACTGATGTTGAGTTAGTCAGTTCTTAGAAACTGTTGGACAGCTGCAGTGAGTAATATGTACAAGTCACCACGGGATGTACAGGATGAAACACAGACTCCCCCTGTGTCCTCTCTAGTCTTTGTCCTTCCCTGGCATCAAACAAATGCATCATACACATTGTACTACGTAATCCATGCCAAGTCTCAGCCTTGTAAATATGCTAACGTTCTCTGACAAATTTGACATTTCGCATTGGAACTTTTCCGTATTTAAAGAAAGAAGGGATGCTCCCATTGCATCGCTTGGCAGATAGAGGAGGAAAAGGTTACCCACACACTTCCCATATCAAGAGAGAGAGAGAGCGAGAGAGAGAGAGATGAGAGTTAGAGGTGAGAGAGAGAGAGAGAGCGAAAGCTAGTGAGTTGGAGGATTGCCACCTCAAATGTAAATCACAGCTTTACTTTATCCTCTATTGTGGGTGGTTTGCATTTTTATGAAAGTTTCCTGATTTGAATGTAGATGTGTGGGTACAGAGAGAGCCTATCCTACTGTATCTGTGTTCAGCTAGGCCAGTACAGGAAGAGGCAGAGGTCTATTTAACAGTCTGTTGTTGACTTAATAACTAAATGCATCTGTCAAAGCAGTCGACGCCGCCCCTCTGTCAAGTGTCATCACAGGATGACTGTCATAGATAGGTCGTGTCTGGGAACAGCTTGACCAACATGGTCATTTGGCTGTAGGGATAAAAATGACAAATAAATTAAATTGCAGATGTCACGCTCAAGGCATGAACATCTACTGTATACACATTTTGACAGTTTATATGGGCATCATATTTGCTACATGCTGATTGGTGTGGATGTAGAGTTAAAATTTGAAATGGACCCATGTCTGAGAAGTTGATTATTACTGTATTTATGTTTTTTTAACTGATATTTTTATTCACAAGGACGTTGGCTGTATTTCGCTGCTTCTCTCTGAAAGGCCTTTTTAAACATGGTGCCGTTTTCACCCAAGCAATATCTTTCAAAAGTAGGAGCTGTTATCTTGTATCACACCAGGCCGTGATTGGGCGTCCCATAGGGCTGCGCACGATTGGTCCTGCGTCATCAGGGTTTGACCCGGGGTAGGCCGTCATTGTAAATAAGAATTTGTTCTTAACTGACTTGCCAGGTAAAATAAACGTTAAATAAATACAAATAAATACAAATATTCACAGAACTGTTGTTTCACCCAAGGCTACCTGTTTTACACGACTTGGACTTGGCATGGTACAATTGAGTGTAGAGACTAGATGTGAAATAATAAATGTTAGCATAGTCAACAAAAAACATTGGGATCTCATGAGTCAATGTTTCTCTGTAATGTCCGTCTGCAGTACGTACACGACCTACAGGAAGCTGTGCGCCGCTCCCTGCCACCCACTATTGCAGCAGCGGAGACGCTAGAATCATGGTCAATTAATCCACGGTGTGAACGAACGCTCAAACTTTAGCCCCTAACCCAAGCACTCCGTTCTGCCACCTCTGGTCTCCTGGTTCCTCCCACCCCTACGGGAGGGCAGCTCCCGCCCAATCCAGTCAAAGCTCTTCTCTGTCCTGTCACCCCAATGGTGAAACCATCTTCCCCTTTAGTTAGGACAGCATCCTACCCATCTTCCAAAAATCATCTGAAACCCTACCTCTTCAAACAGTATCTTAAATAATCCCACATCAATTATTGAGGTGAAATGTACTTTCTATGAGTGTGATATGTGGTTGTCTCACCTAGATATTTTAAGATGCACTACCGGTAAGTCCCTCTGGATCTGCTAAATGAAAGAAGGCTTTTGACTTCATCTCTGAGAACATACTTATGGAACGCTATGACCGCCTATGGGTTCCCAACAAGTTTCATCAACATAATGAAATGTATGTCTGCCGACTCCGTATGCAAAGTGCATGTAAAGGGCCACCTGCCAGAGGATATATTAATTAAAGATATTTAAAAAAAACAAAAAAAAAACAAGAGGTGACGAAAACAACTGTATGTATCTCAAGAGAAACGAAACGGAGGTTTTGAAGCTGATCTTGTAAACATTTTTAAAAAGCAAAGTAGGAGCGCAATGTTCCTTCAGTTCCTTTTAAAATCCTGTGAACTCTATGTCTATCACAGAGCGCTTGCCTTGCACGCAGCAACCAACATAACCGCGCACTCTGCAAAGCTCCGCCAGATCATCCTTCGTGCTACAGTTATAACAAAGTTTAAAGTGTCCGCGTCGCTTGGTTTGCGTCCTGGTCCCTTGTATCAGTGACCGAGGCGATTGTCTGTGAGCTGCAGCGGAGCTCAGCAGTGCGTTGCTGTGTCCAGTTACGTAGCGCGCTGGGCGAGGAGACACGAGGACAGAAACATATACGACCCTGGAGACACAGCATAGAGAGAGAGAGAGACCTGGGAAATGTGCTGAGCAGTCAGAGACTGAGTTACTGGACGTTTTGGATATGAGAACGCAAACTGTGATTACTCTATCTTTACCTTCATTTCCCTGAGCCACGCCAACGCTCATCTTCTTCTTCAGACTGGTTGAAACTCGCAGCTTCGCTCCTGCTAGATGAACGGGAGTAGTTGGAGATTTAATTTGGTGAGTGGTTTATACATCTTGTCACTTGAATTGCATTACCTTGACTATATTTTCTTCTTTCCGAATTATACCTTTCACTGAACTGATTAAAGTGCAGTCTTGCAGTCTAAATACTGCAACCTCGGGAGTTTTTATTTTACTGGAGATGAAACGTTTCCACCTGCTCTGTTCTGTTGTTGTGAACGATTCAACTGTTCATATAGCTAGAATACATACATATGACACTTTCACCATATAATAATGTTAGCCGATAATATTATTCATAAAATAATAAGAATATCCCAGTGTAGAAGTTTGCAGTGAAATGAAATGTACCGCTTGGTGGTTTGCACTGAAATGTTTTAGTACCGCTTGGTGGTGCTGACGCTGTGATTATCCCTCACACGCGCTTCCTAACATTCTCGCCTCTGCCCTATGTAGGTCGATACATTACGATTCAGATATGCATTTGTATAATAAAATATCCACTGGTAATGAAGGCTCGTTTCTAACGGTGTTTTTGTCTGTGTAATTCCATAGGTAGGCCTACCGGTCCCATCCTATGATTACACTGTCAGTCTTACCCTTTGCATCTTCTCTGTACCCATAGACCCATTACATGTGTACAAATCAGCAGCCAAGTAATTACGCTTTAATTGAAGCACAGTAACACATTAGTTTACAACATATTTGGAGTGAAATGTAGTTGGATTTTGTGTGAATTATTGTAATTGACTTTGGTAAGAAACTATTTCCTAGTAAAAGAAAATACCCCCCAAAATCTGATTAGAATCCAATAGAAAATCCGATTTTGGAACATATCCTATAGGATTTTAGGACTGGTTCCAAAATCGTATAGGATTTTTCATTTGGATTCATGTATTGGAATCCTATAGGGTCCTATAAAATAGAATCCTAAAGGATATAATCCCATAAGAGTCTAATGGGACAGGTTCCAAAATCTGATAGTATTTTTCAATTGGATTCTTGCATTGGAATCCAATAGGATTCCTTTGAAAAAAATCACTAATCCAATAGGATTCTTTTGGAAAAATCACTAATCCAATAGGATTCTTTTGGAAAAATCACTAATCCAATAGGATTCCTTTGAAAAAATCACTAATCCAATAGGATTCTTTTGGAAAAATCACTAATCCAATAGGATTCTTTTGGAAAAATCACTAATCCAATAGGATTCTTTTGGAAAAATCACTAATCCAATAGGATTCTTTTGGAAAAACCACTAATCCAATAGGATTCTTTTGGAAAAATCACTAATCCAATAGGATTCTTTTGGAACAATCACTAATCCAATAGGATTATATTGGAAAAATCACTAATCCAATAGGATTCTTTTGGAAAAACCACTAATCCAACAGGATTTTTGACAGGTTACAATCCTGTTGGACAATGTTTCCAAATTGAACAGGAGGTGGAGGTAAGGTCTTGTTTTGTTACAGAATCCTGGATATATGTTTTGTTGTTGTTGACTACTTGACAGTTATTTTCAGGACATACAGCAGGTGTTACATTTCCCTTCTGTTGACTTCGAATGCATCGGGATTGGCACTTTTTCTGCGTGGGCACATTTTGCCTTGGTACTCCTCAGTAACAGTACACTACATTGCCATCCATTCTAATCCAACACCACAGATTCTGTCTTGTCAGCCCATTACGTTTTACGAACCTTTAGTTAGAGACTGGAATCGCTTACAGTATGTCTGCATTGCCAAATTTAAAGCTTCATAAGAAAACAAAGACAAGGAGATATAATGAACAATTTCATTGTCCACACTTGTGCTTCAATACCTTTTTGAAGACAAACTATTCACTCCAACACATTGTATTTTACGAAACAGGCTTTAGTCTGTAATCTTTGAACTCAACTCTGGACTTGGAAGCCAGTTCCACTGCATCGTTTCATTGTTCCCTCTCTAATCGGGGACTGATTTAGACCTGGGACATCAGGTCCACTGCATTGTTTCATTGTTCCCTCTCTAATCAGGGACTGATTTAGACCTGGGACATCAGGTCCACTGCATTGTTTCATTGTTCCCTCTCTAATCGGGGACTGATTTAGACCTGGGACATCAGGTCCACTGCATTGTTTCATTGTTCCCTCTCTAATCAGGGACTGATTTAGACCTGGGACATCAGGTCCACTGCATTGTTTCATTGTTCCCTCTCTAATCAGGGACTGATTTAGACCTGGGACACCAGGTCCACTGCATTGTTTCATTGTTCCCTCTCTAATCAGGGACTGATTTAGACCTGGGACACCATTTGTGTCCAATTCATTATCAGGTAGAACAGAAAACCAGCAGGTTCAGGACCTCGTAGGGTCAGAGTTGAATACCCCTTGTCTTTAAGATGCATCCCAACGGTGGGCCGTTTTAAAGGGGTTGAGGTGACAGTGTGTATGACCTGTTCAGTGTGTGACTGTGTGAGTTCACCTCACCTCAGAAACCTAACTGTCTAGCTCCCGACATCAGCTCCTTATTGGCCTCCATCCCTACCTGTGAGCTCTGATTCATCCTGAGTGTCTCTTTCCATCATGTTAGGTGGTGTAGGAGGATAAGCTATTCTCTGTATTTTACTGCTGAGAGCATTCAGAAATCCTCAGACCCGCATGAATATGAATGTGGCTGTGGAAATTACCTCAGAAATATCTCTTTATATCGCAACTCAACAATTACAGGTCTTTGTGACATTTCTACTGTACTTTGTCATAGTGATGGATGTTTCAAATAATTCTGAATGTATCTTTTTTTCCTGAAGGAAGTGATGAACACGGCAATAGGCCTACTGTAATCCCAGAGCCTTTTCTGCTGTGTGGATGGTGCTGTCTCATACTGTGCACCCCGCGACTAACAGTGACCTCAATCCAGATGGCTGAATTACTCGGAGAGTTTTGGCAGAGTTCCCAGAGTTCACCTCTCAGAAAGGCCTGCTCGGCTCGGCCCGTTCAAATCCCTGAAAACACGATAGAAAGTGAGAGAGAGGTAGAGGGAGAGATAAAAGGGAGAAGAGAGAGTGGAGGGGGGAGACGATGGGGGGGAAATTGATCTGATGGGATGCCTCTCTGCAAAGCTACTGGGTTGATATTACAGCTGTTTCAACAAGGAAAACTCACTAGACAGAGAAAACACAATATATGCTGAAAAACAACCTACCTCCTTTCTTTCTTCTCCCAAGCACCATCACAAAGACAACCACTGAAGTGTGAACTTCACTTAAAGAGAAGTAGAGCAGCTGAGCCTATCTCTCTCTCTCTCTCTCTCTCTCTCTCTCTCTCTCTCTCTCTCTCTCTCTCTCTCTCTCTCTCTCTCTCTCTCTCTCTCTCTCTCTCTCTCTCTCCTCTCTCTCTCTCTCTCTCTCTCTCTCTCTCTCTCTCTCTCTCTCTCTCTCTCTCTCTCTTCTCTCTCTCTCTACCTCTCTCTCTCTCTCTCTCTCTCTCTCTCTCTCTCTCTCTCTCTCTCTCTCTCTCTCTCTCTCTCTCTCTCTCTCTCTCTCTCTCTCTCTCTCTCTCTCTGTCTCTCTCTCTACCTCTCTCTCTCTCTGTCTCTCTCTCTACCTCTCTCTCTCTCTCTCTCTCTCTCTCTCTCTCTCTCTCTCTCTCTCTCTCTCTCTCTCTCTCTCTCTCTCTCTCTCTCTCTCTCTCTCTCTCTCTCTCTCTCTCTCTCTCTCTCTCTCTCTCTCTCTCTCTCTCTCTCTCTCTCTCTCTCTCTCTCTCTCTCTCTCTCTCTGTCTCTCTCTCTACCTCTCTCTCTCTCTGTCTCTCTCTCTACCTCTCTCTCTCTCTCTCTCTCTCTCTCTCTCTCTCTCTCTCTCTCTCTCTCTCTCTCTCTCTCTCTCTCTCTCTCTCTCTCTCTCTCTCTCTCTCTCTCTCTCTCTCTCTCTCTCTCTCTCTCTCTCTCTCTCTCTCTCTCTCTCTCTCTCTCTCTCTCTCTCTCTCTCTCTCTCTCTCTCTCTCTCTCTCTCTCTCTCTCTCTCTCTCTCTCTCTCTCTCCTCTCTCTCTGTCTCTAGAGGGAGAGATAAAAGGGAGAAGAGAGAGTGGAGGGGGGAGACGATGGGGGGGAAATTGATCTGATGGGATGCCTCTCTGCAAAGTTACTGGGTTGATATTACAGCTGTTTCAACAAGGAAAACTCACTAGACAGAGAAAACACAATATATGCTGAAAAACACCCTACCTCCTTCCTTTCTTCTCCCAAGCACCATCACAAAGACAACCACTGAAGTGTGAACTTTACCTAAAGAGAAGTAGAGCAGCTGAGCCTCTCTCTCTCTCTCTCTCTCTCTCTCTCTCTCTCTCTCTCTCTCTCTCTCTCTCTCTCTCTCTCTCTCTCTCTCTCTCTCTCTCTGTCTCTCTCTCTCCTCTCTCTCTCTCTCTCTCTCTGTCTCTCTCTCTCTCTCTCTCTCTCTCTCTCTCTCTACCTCTCTCTCTCTCTCTCTCTCTCTCTCTCTCTCTCTCTCTCTCTCTCTCTCTCTCTCTCTCTCTCTCTCTCTCTCTCTCTCTCTCTCTCTCCTCTCTCTCTCTCTCTCTCTCTCTCTCTCTCTCTCTCTCTCTCTCTCTCTCTCTCTCTCTCTCTCTCTCTCTCTCTCTCTCTCTCTCTCTCTCTCTCTCTCTCTCTCTCTCTCTCTCTCTCTCTCTCTCTCTCTCTCTCTCTCTCTCTCTCTCTCTCTCTCTCTCTCTCTCTCTCTCTCTCTCTCTCTCTCTCTCTCTCTCTCTCTCTCTCTCTCTCTCTCTCTCTCTCTCTCTCTCTCTCTCTCTCTCTCTCTCTCTCTCTCTCTCCCTCTCTCTGTCTCTAGAGGGAGAGATAAAAGGGAGAAGAGAGAGTGGAGGGGGGAGACGATGGGGGGGAAATTGATCTGATGGGATGCCTCTCTGCAAAGTTACTGGGTTGATATTACAGCTGTTTCAACAAGGAAAACTCACTAGACAGAGAAAACACAATATATGCTGAAAAACACCCTACCTCCTTCCTTTCTTCTTCCAAGCACCATCACAAAGACAACCACTGAAGTGTGAACTTTACCTAAAGAGAAGTAGAGCAGCTGAGCTCTCTCTCTCTCTCTCTCTCTCTCTCTCTCTCTCTCTCTCTCTCTCTCTCTCTCTCTCTCTCTCTCTCTCTCTCTCTCTCTCTCTCTCTCTACCTCTCTCTCTCTCTGTCTCTCTCTGTCTCTCTCTCTCTCTCTCTCTCTCTCTCTCTCTCTCTCTCTCTCTGTCTCTCTCTCTCTCTCTCTCTCTCTCTCTCTCTCTCTCTCTCTCTCTCTCTCTCTCTCTCTCTCTCTCTCTCTCTCTCTCTCTCTCTCTCTCTCTCTCCCTGTCTCTCTCTCTCTACCTCTCTCTCTCTCTCTCTCCCTGTCTCTCTCTCTCTCTCTACCTCTCTCTCTCTCTCTCTCCCTGTCTCTCTCTCTCTCTGTCTCTCTCTCTCTCTCTCTCCCTCTTTCTCTCTCTGTCCTCCGGCGTTCTCTGCGGTCACTATAGAGACTCACCATTGTTGACCCGCTTTGTGATTCTTCTCTCCAGTCATTTGGTGTGAATAGCAGCATATGATTAGCTGGTGTGAATTTGCCTGCTCGCTGACAAGGAACCCCAGCACAAACAAAGCAATTAGTCGCTGTGACCTCACGGACCCCGGCGTTCTCTGCGGTCACTATAGAGACAGATTGAGCGACAGCACCATTGTTGACCCGCTTTGTGATCTTTGTGGAGCTGGGTAGACATCGGCACAGATCTAGCATCAGTTTCCCCCACTCTCTAAAACCTGACTTTAACTATAAGGTCTGGAGACAGGTATAAGGTTAGCATGACCTCACCTGATAAAGCACCATACTTCCAATTGTATTTGTCACAGAAAAGTGAAACGTGAAAATAAGAGCCATGATTATTTTCCTTCTCTCTGCTGTTCATCACCCTTGTTTATTTATCCATTTTCGAGATGTGCACGTTCCCATGACTACCCCCGTGGGTCGTGGCAGGTGATTGTGGTTTCCGTGGGATACAATGGGGAAATGGAAATGTTGACAGAATGAAACATCACCGTCCGTCGCTCCCTGATAAAAGGCCAGCATTGTTGGAGTGGCTGGTCAGTGGTTACCATAGTTACTGCAGAAGGATGCAACATGTTGTCAACCTCTTGTTGTTTTCTGAGTGTTTCTATGGTTGTGATCCTGGCTGAATTACATGTTGTGTGAACTTGTTTGTTTTGTTTGGCATTCGTCCATACACTGTTGTTGTCATATGGAAGTCACAACACGCGGTTCACTCAAGTCAAGGCCGGTTGATGCTAATTCTACGGCCACAAGTGCTATTTGAAGAAAATCAGCATGTCTGTGAATATATGGAGGATATTTAGTAAAATACTGAGACTCTGTTCTGGCAGTGGATAAGGGAGCAGTTTATGCAAAATAGGTGTAATGGGATCGAGTTAGAGAGGAAGAAAAGAGTCAGAAAGGGAACGGAGAAGTGAAGATACATGATGATTGATTGGGTACCAGTGTTCCATTTCTGAGGTTTCCCCTGACGTGAAGTGAGTCGTGCTATGTCACCCCCCCCCCCCCACTGTTCTCAGGAGGGACAGAGTCAGGGGGTGTCTGTAGTTTCCTCAGGAGGGACAGAGTCAGGAGGTCTCTGTAGTTTCATCAGGAGGGACAGAGTCAGGGGGTGTCTGTAGTTTCCTCAGGAGGGACAGAGTCAGGGGGTGTCTGTAGTTTCCTCAGGAGGGACAGAGTCAGGAGGTGTCTGTAGTTTCAGGAGGGACAGAGTCAGGGGGTGTCTGGGAGGGACAGAGTCAGGGGGTGTCTGTAGTTTCCTCAGGAGGGACAGAGTCAGGGGGTGTCTGTAGTTTCCTCAGGAGGGACAGAGTCAGGGGGTGTCTGTAGTTTCCTCAGGAGGGACAGAGTCAGGGGGTGTCTGTAGTTTCCTCAGGAGGGACAGAGTCAGGGGTGACTGTAGTTTCCTCAGGAGGGACAGAGTCAGGGGGTGTCTGTTGATTCCTCAGGAGGGATAGAGTCAGGGGGTGTCTGTATTTTCCTCAGGAGGGGGGTGTTTGGAAAGAAAAGGGAGGGATGGAGAGATGGAGGAAGGGAGGAAAGGTGTGAGGGAGGGAGTAGCTCTCTTGTCTAGAGCAGTGTTTTTGCTCTAACACTACACAGCTGATTCAAATTATCACAGCTTGATGATTAGTGGATTATTTTAGTTCGATGTGTAGTGTTACGGCAACACCAAAACGTGCACCCCTTGGTGTCCCGAGGACCCAGGATTGTAAATCCTTGTCGAGAGAGACTCATTAATGAAGGGAGCGAGCAGGTGGTCTGGTTTTAAATAAAGTCTGCTCTATTAACAAGCACACTCTCATGGCACACAGACACTCCCTGCATACTTCACACACACACACACACACACACACACACACACACACACACACACACACACACACACACACACACACACACACACACACACACACACACACACACACACACACACACACACACACACACACACACACACACACACACACACACACACACACACACACACACACACACACACACACACACACACACACACACACACGTTGTCTTGGTATCTGACAGGTTGAACGGCACCAAGCCCCTGGGCCACAGAGTAGTCAGAGGAGATCTGAGAGGAGAGAGAGGGAGGGATGGAAGGGGAGGAGGGAGGAGGGATGGAAGGGGAGGAGGGAGGAGGGATGGAAGGGGAGGAGGGATGGAAGGGGCGGAGGAAGGAGGGATAGAAGGGGCGGAGGGAGAAGGGTTGGAGGAGGGATGGAAGGGGCAGAGGGAGAAGGGATGGAGGAGGGATGGAAGGGGCGGAGGGAGGAGGGATGGAAGGGGCGGAAAGAGAAGGGATGGAGGAGGGAGGGAGATAAAGAAAGAGATGGAGAGAGAGAACGAACGAAAGAGATATGCTCTCCTGTTTTGTGTATACTATGCTAAAAACACCATCCAACCCTTATCCAAACATTGCATCCAAATCCAATGGAATGACCAGGCCTGACTCTGATGCTATCATCAACAGCCCTACTTTTCCATTGCAACAAAGCCCCCCAGACAGGCAATCACACACAGATCAGACCCCATCAGAAAGGACCTTATCAAACGTGTCTAATCCCCTTTGTGACTGGCTCTGTAGCTACTATTTGATCTTACGCACAGATCTAGGATCAGTCGGCCATCGCTATCGTGAGAGTTCAAATGTAAAACAGACTTTAGCTCAGTAGATAGAGGTGACTTCACTAGACTGTGATTATGGGAGAGACGAAGCACGTAGACAGCACTACAGGGAGGCCTGGTCATGAGGCAGCCTATATGGAGACACCAGGACAACAACACTCTCCCTTAACGTCAGCGAGACAAAGAAGCTGATCGCGGGCTACAGGAAACGGAGGGCCGAGCACGGCCCCATTCACATCGTCGGGCTGTAGTGGAGCAGGTCGAGAGCTTCAAGTTCCTCTGTGTTCACATCACCAAGGATCTATCATGGTCCACACACACCAACACAGCCGTGAAGAGGGCACGACAACGCCTCTTCCCCCCTCAGGAGGCTGAAAAGATTTGGCATGGACCCTCACATCCACAAAAAGTTCTACAGCTGCAAAGACTCCAGCCACCCAAGTTATAGAATGTTCTTTCTGCTACCGCACGGCAAGCAGTACCGGAGTACCAAATCTGGAACCAACTGGACCCTGAACATCTTCTACCCTCAACATGCTCCATAACACTGATAAGAATAGAATATAAACAAACATGGGTACGAGGACCCGTCGCGCACCTATACAATAAACACAACAGTGACAATAAACAATCTCTGACAAAGACATGAGGGGAAACAGAGTGCTAAATACACACCAGGTAATGAATGGGATTGAAAACAGGTGTGTGGGAAGACAAGACAAAACCAATGGAAAATGAAAAATGGATCAATGATGGCTAGAAGACCGGTGACGTCGACCGCCGAGCACCTCCCGAACAAGGAGAGGCTTTGACTTCGGTAGAAGTCATGACACGTACGTTTCTGTGAAATACAGTTTAAACTCTCTGTGAATTTTAAAAGAAAAGAAGATAAAAACCTACAGCTGAATAAAATATATTCCCTTGATGCATCGTTTCCCTTGTGCTACAGTAAGACTACAGTGTTATCAGTGTCATTGTCATTGACAGGTCTGAAACAAGCTTGATGTACAGACAATTATGCAGAAAGAGAGCCTGTTAGTTTCCCATGAGTCTCTGTTTTCAGAGTTGTTTACTGTAACCAGTTATCCTGAAGTCCTGAGGTCTTACGGTTGGGTTAGAGAGGCCAGGAGGACAGCCTCAGGTTTCAACAGAGACTGGTTCCCACTTCCCAGGCATGGCTATATTTGACCATGGTACTGAGAGGAGAAGACTGGGTATTCCCCAGACTGGGTTTACCTTTGAGATGGTTGACTTTGGAGTGTTTTACGCCACCGCAGAACGTTCCCACACCTGTTGTGATTGCATAGTGTAATAATAGTAAGTCCTTCAGAGGAACCATATCCTGTCCTCCTGGGGGCCTTTCTCCTGCTGCACCACCTTACTGGTGCCACTAAAAATAGCTTCCCAGCCCCAGGAGGAGCACTGCACCCCTATGAAACAAAATTCATGTTGTGTGTGATCCTCTGACTCTCCCCATCCATCTCTCTTTGACTCTCTCCCTCCCTCTTTCTTTGACTCCCCCCTCTCTCTTTGACTCTCCCCCCTCTCTTTGACTACCCCCTCTCTCTTTGACTCTCCCCTCCCTCTCTCTTTGACTCCCCCTCTCTCTTTGACTCTCCCCCTCCCTCTCTCTTTGACTCTCCCCTCCCTCTCTCTTTGACTCCCCCTCTCTCTTTGACTCTCCCCCTCCCTCTCTCTTTGACTCCCCCTCTCTCTCTCTTTGACTCTCCCTCCCTCTCTCTTTGACTCTCCCCGTCTCTCTTTGACTCTCCCCTCCCTCTCTCTTTGACTCCCCCCTCTCTCTTTGACTCTCCCCTCTCTCTCTCTTTGACTCTCCCCCTCTCTTTTTGACTCTCCCCCTCTCTCTTTGACTCTCCCCCTCTCTCTTTGACTCTCTCCCTCCCTCTCTCTTTGACTCTCCCCTCTCTCTTTGACTCTCTCCCTCCCTCTCTCTTTGACTCTCCCCCTCTCTCTTTGACTCTCCCCTCCCTCTCTCTTTGACTCCCCCTCTCTCTTTGACTCTCCCCCTCTCTCTCTCTTTGACTCTCCCCCTCTCTCTCTCTTTGACTCTCCCCCTCCCTCTCTCTTTGACTCTCCCTCTCCCTCTCTCTTTGACTCTCCCCCTCCCTCTCTCTTTGACTCTCCCCCTCTCTCTTTGACTCTCTCCCTCCCTCTCTCTTTGACTCTCCCCCTCTCTCTTTGACTCTCTCCCTCCCTCTCTCTTTGACTCCCCCCTCTCTCTTTGACTCCCCCTCCCTCTCTCTTTGACTCCCCCTCTCTCTTTGACTCTCCCCCTCTCTCTCTCTTTGACTCTCCCCTCTCTCTCTCTTTGACTCTCCCCTCCCTCTCTCTTTGACTCTCCCTCTCCCTCTCTCTTTGACTCTCCCCCTCCCTCTCTCTTTGACTCTCCCCCTCTCTCTTTGACTCTCCCCGTCTCTCTTTGACTCTCCCCCTCCCTCTCTCTTTGACTCTCCCTCCCTCTCTCTTTGACTCTCCCCCTCCCTCTCTCTTTGACTCTCCCTCCCTCTCTCTTTGACTCTCCCCGTCTCTCTTTGACTCTCCCCCTCCCTCTCTCTTTGACTCTCCCTCCCTCTCTCTTTGACTCTCCCCGTCTCTTTTTGACTCTCCCCCTCCGTCTATCTATTTGATTATCTCTCGTTCTCTCGTTCTCTCTTTGTCTCTCTCTCTTTGTCTCTCTCTCTTTGTCTCTCTCTCTCTCTCTCTCTCTCTCTTTTTGTCTCTCTCTCTCTCTCTCTTTTTGTCTCTCTCTCTCTCTTTCTCTCTCTCTTTGTCAATCTCTCTCTCTGCCTCTCTCTCTGCCTCTCTCTCTTTGTCTCTCTTTGTCTCTCTCTTTCTCAATTCAATTCAATTCAATTTGCTTTATTGACATGACATAACAATGTACATATTGCCAAAGCTTATTGTGGATATTTACAATATAAAAATAAAAATGAGAATCAAAATGGTCAACGGGACAACAGTAACAACGATAACCAAGGGTCAAAATAACCATAAATTGAACAATAACAATAAGCATACAGTAGAGTACATGTGCAGGTTGATTGATCTGTCAGACACTATCCCTCATCTTATGGCAGGCAGCAATGTAATGCGCTGCCAACCCACAGCTCTCTGCGTCCTCCCCCAACAGGAAGGGTAGCCTACTCTCATCAGAGAGGTCTTTGAAACATCGAATAAGGGTTTCAAATTTGGGGAAATGACACTCTAATTGTTTTACATTTTTTACATGTTGTCAGGAAATGCAGCTACGTCTCTCTTACTCTCTCTCTCTCTGTCACTCTCTCACTCTGTTTTGTTTTTATGGGTGTGAAAGACGTCTCCTGGCACCAGTGGTTAAGGGTAGAGAAAGAGGTGGAGACAGAGAGGAAGTTTTACTTATAAACACTTCCTTCAGTAAATCATAAGGGTGATGGGCCTGAACCAAAAGCTGAATTCAGCTAGTTAGTTCACTTGGGTTCAGCTAGTTAGTTCACTTGGGTTCAGCTAGTTAGTTCACTTGGGTTCAGCTAGTTAGTTCACTTGGGTTCAGCTAGTTAGTTCACTTGGGTTCAGCTAGTTAGTTCACTTGGGTTCAGCTAGTTAGTTCACTTAGGTTCAGCTAGTTAGTTCACTTGGGTTCAGCTAGTTAGTTCACTTGGGTTCAGCTAGTTAGTTCACTTGGGTTCAGCTAGTTAGTTCACTTGGGTTCAGCTAGTTAGTTCACTTAGGTTCAGCTAGTTAGTTCACTTGGGTTCAGCTAGTTAGTTCACTTGGGTTCAGCTTGTTAGTTCACTTGGGTTCAGCTAGTTAGTTCACTTGGGTTCAGATAGTTAGTTCACAAGTTTAGCTAGCTAGTTCACTTGAGTTCTCTCAACTTGACGGAGACAAAAACTCAGACCTGTCGTCGTTATCAATGGAACTAAACGCCTACTCTCTCTTTCCGTTCTCTCGATCTGTCTCTTTCTCTCTCGCTCACACCCACTTTCTCCTTCTCATTCTCACTCCCACCTTCTCCTTCTCATTCTCACTCCCACCTTCTCCTTCTCATTCTCCCTCTCACCTTCTTTCTCTTCCTTCCTTCCTTCCTTCCTTCCTTCCTTCCTTCCTTCCTTCCTTCCTTCCTTCCTTCCTTCCTTCCTTCCTTCCTTCCTTCCTTCCTTCCTTCCTTCCTTCCTTCCTTCCTTCCTTCCTTCCTTCCTTCCTCCCTCTCCCTTCCTTTCTCTCACTTCCTTTCTCTCCCTCCCTTCCTCTCCCTCTCTTATTCTCCCTTACTCTCCCTCCATCCCTTCCTTTCCCTCCCTCCCTCTCCCTTATTAATCTTCCCTTCCTTTCCCTTTATCTCTCTCCCTCCCTCTCTCTCCCTCCCACACTCTCCCCTCTTCTGAGTTACAAATCATCAACTAAATGATCCCTCATTCAGTAAGTCAAATTTAGGTTACTTTCTGGCCTGGGCCATTGAGATATAAAAGAGGTATTAATGACTCACAGTAATTGTTGGCTTTGCATGTGTTGTGTCTCTGTGGCTGCGTTTACACAGGCAGCCCAATTCGGATATTTTTTCCCAATAATTGGACTTTTGACCAATCACATCTGATCTGTTTACATCAGATCTTTTCAAATACCAATTATTGAAAGAAAGATCTGAATTGGACTGCCTGTGTAAACGCAGCCTGTGTGTGTCACCATGGGCGGCCAGATACAGTAGGAGAAACAGTTATTGTAATTTGAAAGTTCACCTTTTTCTCCTTTTTCCACTTGTTTGATTGTAATTTCAGTACATTTTCAGTTTTTCAAACCTTTAAAAAAACTCATCCAACTATGAAATGTAGTAATGTCTGATCCCCCTCACCCGGTCACTGATGAAATTCTATTAAACTGAAGACCCTTTTTACCTTTGTGTGATTTTAGTACATGTTAAGCACTGAGTCTCATGTAATTTTAGTGAGTAGTGACGTAGTGACGGAGACATAGAGAATGTTCTAGAGAGGTAGAGAAGAGAGACAGCTCCATAGTGAGTAGTGACTGAACCATTGAGAATGTTCTAGAAAGGTAGAGAACAGGTAATTAATCAAGCTGACAGAGGCGTGGCTGATCATTAAGGAGGGAGAGGTACAGGGGAATAATTGGGGTTACGTTCACAAGCTCTCTTTGTACCAACAATTTCTACAGCAACAGAATGTTCCACAGAAACAATTAGGAAGCATGCTCTGTTATTTCTGCCTGAGTAGTCAAGCATTAGTTTCAGTGTGTGTGTGTGTGTACGATCTCTCTCGCTCCCACTGACACACCCACAAAGGAAAAGTGAGTAGGAAAGTAGGATATTTATTAAAATATTTGTCACTTGCTTCGTTATAAACAGATGTAGACTAACAGTGAAATGTTTACTTATAGGTCTTTCCCCACAACGCAGAGAGAAAGAAAATAGAGAAATAATAGAAAAGTTAAACACGTAATAATTAAAGTATTAATAAAAATACAATGAGTAACAATAACTTG
The DNA here is from genome assembly GCF_021184085.1 of Oncorhynchus gorbuscha. NCBI lineage: Eukaryota > Metazoa > Chordata > Actinopteri > Salmoniformes > Salmonidae > Oncorhynchus > Oncorhynchus gorbuscha. The sequence goes on from NC_060179.1 coordinate 10,118,349, forward strand.
ACTATAAACTGGGTACCAGTAGAGTCCATGTGCAGGGGTACGAGGTAATAACCTCACTATAAACTGGGTACCAGTAGAGTCCATGTGCATGGGTACGAGGTAATAACCTCACTATAAACTGGGTACCAGTAGAGTCCATGTGCATGGGTACGAGGTAATAACCTCACTATAAACTGGGTACCAGTAGAGTCCATGTGCAGGGGTACGAGGTAATAACCTCACTATAAACTGGGTACCAGTAGAGTCCATGTGCATGGGTACGAGGTAATAACCTCACTATAAACTGGGTACCAGTAGAGTCCATGTGCAGGGGTACGAGGTAATAACCTCACTATAAACTGGGTACCAGTAGAGTCCATGTGCATGGGTACGAGGTAATAACCTGGCTATAAACTGGGTACCAGTAGAGTCCATGTGCATGGGTACGAGGTAATAACCTGGCTATAAACTGGGTACCAGTAAAGTCCATGTGCAGGGGTACGAGGTAATAACCTCCATATAAACACTGGGTACCAGTAGAGTCCATGTGCAGGGGTACGAGGTAATAACCTCACTATAAACACTGGGTACCAGTAGAGTCCATGTGCAGGGGTACGAGGTAATAACCTCACTATAAACACTGGGTACCAGTAGAGTCCATGTGCAGGGGTACAAGGTAATAACCTGGCTATAAACTGGGTACCAGTAGAGTCCATGTGCAGGGGTACGAGGTAATAACCTCACTATAAACACTGGGTACCAGTAGAGTCCATGTGCAGGGGTACGAGGTAATAACCTCACTATAAACTGGGTACCAGTAGAGTCCATGTGCAGGGGTATGAGGTAATAACCTGGCTATACACTGGGTACCAGTAGAGTCCATGTGCAGGGGTATGAGGTAATAACCTCACTATAAACACTGGGTACCAGTAGAGTCCATGTGCAGGGGTACGAGGTAATTTACATTTACATTTAAGTCATTTAGCAGACGCTCTTATTCAGAGCGACTTACAAATTGGTGCATTCACCTTATGACATCCAGGTAATAACCTGGCTATAAACTGGGTACCAGTAAAGTCCATGTGCAGGGGTACGAGGTAATAACCTCCATATAAACACTGGGTACCAGTAGAGTCCATGTGCAGGGGTACGAGGTAATAACCTCACTATAAACACTGGGTACCAGTAGAGTCCATGTGCAGGGATACGAGGTAATAACCTCACTATAAACACTGGGTACCAGTAGTGTCCATGTGCAGGGGTACGAGGTAATAACCTGGCTATAAACACTGGGTACCAGTAGAGTTGATGTGCAGGGTTATGAGATAATAACCTGGCTACAAACACTGGGTACCAGTATAGTTGATGTGCAGGGTACGAGGTTAATAACCTGGCTATAAACACTGGGTACCAGTAGAGTCCATGTGCAGGGGTACGAGGTAATAACCTCACTATAAACACTGGGTACCAGTAGAGTCCATGTGCAAGGGTACGAGGTAATAACTTGACTATACACTGGGTACCAGTAGAGTTGATGTGCAGGGTTATGAGATAATAACCTGGCTACAAACACTGGGTACCAGTATAGTTGATGTGCAGGGTACGAGGTAATAACCTGGCTATAAACACTGGGTACGAGTAGAGTCCATGTGCAGGGGCACAAGGTAATTCCTTGGCTATAAACACTGGGTCCCAGTAGAGTCCATGTGCAGGGGTACGAGCTAATAACTTGGCTATATACACAGGGTACCAGTACCTAGTTGATGTGCAGGGGTACGAGGTAATAACATGGCTATATACATGGGGTACCAGTACCTAGTTGATGTGCAGGGGTACGAGGTAATAACCTGGCTATAAACACTGGGTACCAGTAGAGTCCATGTGCAGGGGCACAAGGTAATTCCTTGGCTATAAACACTGGGTCCCAGTAGAGTCCATGTGCATGGGGTACGGGGTAATAACTTGGCTATATACACATGGTACCAGTACCGAGTCTATGTGCAGGGGTACGAGGTAGTTGAGGTAGATATGTACATAAAGCTAGCAATAAAGTAACAGATCAGATAATAAACAGTAGCAGCAGCATATGTGACGAGTCCAAAAAAGTTGGTATAAAAAGGATCAATGCAGATAGTCTTGGTAGTTACTTGGTTAATTAACTAACTGCAGTCAAATGGCTTGGTGCATCATTACCGCTTGTCGTGTAGTAGCAGCGAAAACAGTCTATGAATTGGGAAGCTGAAGTCTTTCACAATTTGTAGAGCCTTCCTTTGACACCGCCCTGAAAAGAGGTCCTGGAAAAGAGGTCCTGGATGGCAGGAAGCTAAGCCTTGGTACAGAGGTCCTGGATGGCAGGAAGCTAAGCCTTGGTAAAGAGGTCCTGGATGGCAGGAAGCTAAGCCTTGGTAAAGAGGTCCTGGATGGCAGGAAGCTAAGCCCTGTTAAAGAGGTCCTGGATGGCAGGAAGCTAAGCCATGGTAAAGAGGTCCTGGATGGCAGAAAGCTAAGCCCTGTTAAAGAGGTCCTGGATGGCAGGAAGCTAAGCCTTGGTAAAGAGGTCCTGGATGGCAGGAAGCTAAGCCCTGGTAAAGAGGTCCTGGATGGCAGGAAGCTAAGCCTTGGTACAGAGGTCCTGGATGGCAGGAAGCTAAGCCTTGGTAAAGAGGTCCTGGATGGCAGGAAGCTAAGCCCTGGTAAAGAGGTCCTGGATGGCAGGAAGCTAAGCCCTGTTAAAGAGGTCCTGGATGGCAGGAAGCTAAGCCTTGGTAAAAAGGTCCTGGATGGCAGGGAGCTAAGCCTTGGTAAAAAGGTCCTGGGTGGCAGGGAGCTAAGCCCTGGTGAGGAGGTCCTGGATGGCAGTGAGCCTTGAGGCCGGATGCCAAGCAGTTGCCATACCAAGCAGTTGCCATACCAATCAGTTGCCATACCAATCAGTTGCCATTCCAAGCAGTTGCCATACCAAGCAGTTCCCATACCAATCAGTTGCCATACTAAGCAGTTGCCATACCAAGCAGTTGCCATACTAAGCAGTTGCCATACCAAGCAGTTGCCATACCAATCAGTTGCCATACCAATCAGTTCCCATACCAAGCAGTTGCCATACCAAGCAGTTGCCATACTAAGCAGTTGCCATACCAATCAGTTGCCATACTGAGCAGTTGCCATACTAAGCAGTTGCCATACCACTCTGTTGCCATACCAATCAGTTGCCATACTAAGCAGTTGCCATACCAATCAGTTGCCATACTAAGCAGTTTCCATACCAATCAGTTGCCATACCAATCAGTTGCCATACCAATCAGTTGCCATACCAATCAGATGCCATACTAAGCAGTTGCCATACCAATCAGTTGCCATACTAAGCAGTTGCCATACCAAGCAGTTGCCATACTAAGCAGTTGCCTTATCAAGTGATGATGCAGCCAATCAAGATGGTGCAGCTGTAGAACATTTTGAGGATCTGAGGGCCTACTGGACTACTGGACCACTGGACTACTGGACCACTGCTATACTGGACCACTGAACCACTGGCCCGCTGGATCACTGGCCCGCTGGACTACTGGACCACTGGCTCACTGGTATACTGGACCACTGGACCACTGGATCACTGGCCTGCTGGACTACTGGACCACTGGACCACTGGATCACTGGCCCGCTGGACTACTGGACCACTGGACCACTGGCATACTGGACCACTGGACCACTGCTATACTGGACCACTGAACCACTGGCATACTGGACCACTGGGATACTGGACCACTGGACCACTGGTATACTGGACCACTGGCATACTGGACCACTGGTATACTGGACCACTGGTATACTGGACCACTTGTATACTGGACCACTGGCATACTGGACCACTGGTATACTGGACCACTGGTATACTGGACCACTGGACCACTGGCATACTGGACCACTGGACCACTGGTATACTGAACCACTGGAACACTGGTATACTGAACCACTGGACCACTGCTATACTGGACCACTGGACCACTGGTATACTGAACCACTGGACCACTGCTATACTGGACCACTGGCATACTGGACCACTGGCATACTGGACCACTGGACCACTGGACCACTGGCATACTGGACCACTGGTATACTGGACCACTGGACCACCGGTATACTGGACCACTGGACCATACGGTATACTGGACCACTGGACCACTGCTATACTGGACCACTGGCACACTGGACCACTGGCATACTGGACCACTGGACCACTGGTATACTGGACCACTGGCATACTGGACCACTGGACCACTGGACCACTGGTATACTGGACCACTGGTATACTGGACCACTGATATACTGGACCACTAGACCACTGGTATACTGGACCACTGTTATACTGGACCACTGGACCATTGGTATACTGGACCACTGGTATACTGGACCACTGGTATACTGGATCACTGGACCACTGGTATACTGGACCACTGGACCACCGGTATACTGGACCACTGGTATACTGGACCACTGGTATACTGGACCACCGGTATACTGGATCACTGGTATACTGGACCACTCGTATACTGGACCACTGGTATACTGGACCACTGGTATACTGGACCACTGGACCACTGGTATACTGGACCACTGGTATACTGGACCACTGGACCACTGGACCACTGGACCACTGGTATACTGGACCACTGATATACTGGACCACTAGACCACTGGTATACTGGACCACTGTTATACTGGACCACTGGACCATTGGTATACTGGACCACTGGTATACTGGACCACCGGTATACTGGACCACTGGTATACTGGACCACCGGTATACTGGATCACTGGTATACTGGACCACTCGTATACTGGACCACTGGTATACTGGACCACTGGACCACTGGTATACTGGACCACAGGACCACTGCTATACTGGACCACTGGCATACTGGACCACTGGACCACTGGCATACTCAAAAAGAGCTTATACTGTAGAATTCTGTGTGTGTGTGCGCGTGTGTGTGTGCGTATGTGTGTGTGTGTGCATGTCTGTCCCTGTCTGTTTGTTTGAGAGTGTGTGTGTGTGCTCATGTGTGCGTGTGTGTGTGTGCAGGTAGAAGGGCGTTGTACACCTGGAGACGACATGTAGGCCCACATACACTGCTGTGGACGTGGTGGGTGTGAAATTCTGCAGTCATCATGAAACTGAAGGGTGGAGAGGAGTATGAGAACTCCACTTCTTTATCCCTCCCAGACACACTCATATAGCACAATCAGCCCAATGGTATACACACACGCACACAGGCACGCACGCACACACACACACACACACACGCACGCACGCACGCACGCACGCACGCACGCACGCACTACACACACGCACGCACGCAAGCACGCACGCACGCACGCACGCACGCACGCACGCACACACACACACACACACACACACACACACACACACACACACACACACACACACACACACACACACAAGAATAAGTCATTGTCAAGGGAAGTGGGTCCCCGCAAGTATAAGTGTTGACAGTCACAGTCTAGATGTCAGGGTTAGAAAGCTCTGCGTTTCTCTGTTGATGTAAACTTTGGCTGCGTGTCGTTTTGCACCTGGTTTTTATTTGTGTTTATTTATGAACTGCTCTGAAAATCAACCCCCACTCCCCTCCCAAATTTGTCCAATTTTGTCCAATCACACACACACACACACACACACACACACACACACACACACACACACACACACACACACACACACACACACACACACACACACACACACACACACACACACACACACACACACACACACACACACACACACACACACACACACACACACACTGGCAGATGACATTTTACAAGCAATTTCCTCATTACAGTGGCTGCTGTTTGTCTAATAAACCAGGATGGAAATTAGGTGAAAATAGAGGACTTCAAACCACTCTCTCTCTCACCCAATTTGAGTCTGTTTTATATTTTATTTGAGCTGTTTTCAAATTGAGACGTTGAAACTAGGGGTGTGCCGACATGACCATACTCGTATTCAGTGGCGATTTTAGCATGTAAATCTTGGTGAGGCAAAAACTGTATTTAAAAAAATGATGCATGCCAGCAAAGCCACTACAAAACACAACACAACACTAAACAATGCATGAATTGGACAATAACGGTGACAAACGGTGCCCACAAACTGTTAGGGCCGACATAAAACTGTCCCAACAGCAGAGCTTTCTTTTCAGCACCATGGAGTGAATCCTTACCACAGCTACACCTGGCTATCAGTGGAGCCTTGTCTGTCAGCGAAACAGTTAATTCAGACTCATTTACTGCCTTTAAAAAGCATAGCTGATATGGCTGACTTGCTTAAACAAATGGGGTTTCTACTGGAAATTGAGATGTACAAACTGTTGCATAAGGGAACGACAAGCGGATAAGAGACAATCCGTAATTTATATTAAGACATTAATGAGCGAGCTAGGACGGACATAGTCTGTATAACTATTTGTCATTACATAGGCTGTTCTTACAGTATTCTCCTTGTACATCAAGTCAGAACTGTAGGATAAATAAAGGGGGCATATAAGCAGACAACAAAGCTCTTACAATATTCAATGATTGCATTTCTCTAAAACAGGCTATAGGCTACATGTGCACCATCAAGTCAGAACAGTTGGCAGAATTATGAGGGAAGAAATAGACCAATTTATTAGTGTGAGGCACATGGGCTTCTAACAGCTTACTACAAAACATACACTTAGTATTACTTTCTTTACTACAGTAAACAGATCTCCCTGTCAAATTACTTAATTTATACAGCAGCATACAATACATTTTACTCACCTTGTTGTGCTGTGCTCACTTGAACAGGAAGTTGGCGTGCTGGTTCTTCTTACGGGCTCTAGAAATAGTGGAATTCCCGAAGTGGAATTCCGAGTTGGATGACCGTTCAAAATTATTTTCCAGCCTCCTGGGTGGCGCAGTGGTTAAGGGCACTGTACTGTACTGCAGCGCCAGCTGTACCACCAGAGTCTCTGGGTTCGCGCCCAGGCTCTGTCATAACCGGCCGTGACCGGAAGGTCGAATTGGCCTAGTGTCGTCTGGATTAGAGACGGCTTGGATAAGGGATATCCTTATCTCATCGCACACTGGCGCAGTGCGTGCTAACCAAGCTTGCCTGGTGCACGGTGTTTCCTCTGACACATTGGTGCTTCTGGGTTGGATGTGCGCTGTGTTAAGAAGCAGTGAGGCTTGGTTGTGTATTGGATGACTTTCAACCTTTGTCTCTCCGGAGCCCGTACGGGTGTTGAAGCGATGAGACAAGATAGTAGCTACTAAAAACAATTGGATACCATGAAATAGGGGTAAAATAAAAAAAGATATAATAATAATAATTTTGACTATTTTCCTAGTCGGAGCTAGTTTTATCCGAGTTCCCAGTTGTCTTGAACTCACTGAGGTCTGAAATTTCCCAGTTCAAGTTTCCAGTTGTCTTGAACTCACTGAGTGAGGTCTGAGATTTCCCAGTTCAAGTTTCCAGTTGTTTTGAAGGAAGAAGTCATGACGTGCCCTTCTTCGAGGTATCCAATTGATAGCTACAATCTTGTCTCATCGCTGCAACTTGGACTTGGTCAAAGTTGAGAGCCTGCTTCTTGACACACTGCTTCTTGACACACTGCTTCTTGACACACTGCTTCTTGACACACTGCTTGCTTAACCTGGAAGCACCAATGAGCCAGAGGAAACACCGTCGAACTGACGACCGAAGTCAGTATGCAGGCGCCCGGCCCGCCAAACTCTCCCCTAACCCAGACGACACTGGGCCAATTGTGCGCCACCTCAGGGGACTTCCGGTCACAGCCTGTGATCGAACCCGGCGCTGCAGTGGGGTCGTAGCACTCATTATTGAATTTGAGATCCAACTTGTTGTGAAATGCTCAATGGCCAATGAGCACCGATACGTTTTACCCATAATTTCTCTTCATATGACAGGGATTGAAAATGATTTGCCAGCAGATTGCTGACTTGATGCATGATGATGACTGCCTAGCTTGTTAGCTAAGATTTTGAATATATGATGTTGACATGATGTAACGTCGTTCATTTGTTGTATGAAGAGAGTCAGACCGAAATGCAGCGTGTAGGTTACTCATGACTTTAATGAAGATAATAGCGGTACATGAAATAACTGTATGAGAAAACAACAAACGAAACGAAACCTATTACAGCCTATCTGGTGACTACAACACTGAGACAGGTACAAACACCCACAAAATACAACGCGAACTCAGGCTGCCTAAATACGGTTCCCAATCAGAGACAACGATAAGCAGCTGACTCCAATTGAGAATCGCCTCAGGCAGCCAAGCCTAACTAGACACACCCCTAATCATACACAATCCCAATACTACAAACCCCAATACGAAAACACAACATATAAACCCATGTCACACCCTGGCTTACCCAAACATATACCAAAAACACAAAATATAATGACCAGGGCGTGACACATGATCAGACCATTCCAAGCTACGGTAGATATAACGTGATTTGACATAATTTTATCTGTGGCCAATGACCTTGAGCCTTCTTGGATGGGCACTTCTAATGTAACTCTATGGCAGCAGATCAAATCAAAATCAAACATTTGTACATGTAGGTAGGGGTAAATCAACAAAAAAATAAATGAAGGGGGGGTGTCAACGTAAATAGTTCAGCTGCCATTTGATGAATTGTTCAGCAGTCTCATGGCTTGGGGGTAGAAGTTGTTAAGGAGCCTTTTGGTCCTAGTCTTGGCGCTCTGGTACCACTTGCCGTGCGGTAGCAGAGAGAACAGTCTATGACTTGGGTGACTGGAGTCTTTGACAATTTTGGGGGCTTTCCTCTGACACTGCCTAGTATATAGGTCCTGGATGGCAGGAAGCTTGGCCCCAGTGATGTACTGGGCCGTACGCACTACATTCTGTAGCACCTTATGGTCAGATGCCGAGCTGTTGCCAAGCAGTTGAGTTGCCATACCAGGCTGTGAAGCAACCGGCCAGGATGCTCTCGCTGGTGCAGCTGTAGAACTTTTTGAGGGTCTAGAGACCCATGCCAAATCTTTCAGTCTCCTGAAGGGGAAAAGGTGTCCCGCCCTCTTTACTACTGTCTTGGTGTGTTTGGACCGTGATAGTTATTTGGTGATGTGGACACCAATGAACTTGAAACTCTCGACCCGCTCCACTACAGTCCTGTCAATGTTAATCGGAGCCTGTTCAGCCTGCCTTTTCCTGTAGTCCATGATCAGCTCCTTTGTCTTGCTCACATTGTTGTCCTGGCACCACACTGCCAGGTCTCTGACCTGCTCCCAATAGGCTGTCTCATCATTGTCGGTGATCAGGCCTACCACTGTTGGGTTGTCAGCAAACTTAATGACGATGTTGCAGTCGTGTTAGGCCACGCAGTCATGGGTGAACAGGGAGTACACGAGGGGACTAAGCACATACACCTGACGGGCCCCAGTGTTGATAATCAGCGAGTTAGATGTCTTGTTGCCTACCCTTACCACCTGGGGGCGGCCAGTCAGGAAGTCCAGGATCCAGTTGCAGAGGGAGGTGTTTAATCCCAGAGTCCTTAGCTGAGTGATGAGCTTCGTGGGCACTATGGTGTTGAACGTTGAGCTGTAGTCGATAAACATCATTCTCACATAGGTGTTCATTTTGTCCAGGTGAAAAAGGGCGATGTGGAATGCGATTGAGATTGCGTCATCTGTGGATCTGTTGGGGCTGTATGCAAATTGGAGTGGGTCTAGGGTATCCAAGAGGATGCTGTTGATGTGAGCCAGGACCAGCTTTTCAAGCCCTTCATTGCTACAGATGTGAGTGCTACGGGACAGTAATCATTTAGGCAGGTTACCTTCACTTCCTTGGGCACAGGGACTATGGTGGTCTGCTTGAAACATGTACAGTTGAAGTCGGAAGTTTACAGGCACTAAGGTTGGAGTCATTAAAACTTGTTTTTCAACCACTCCACACATTTCTTGTTAACAAACTATAGTTTCTGAGTGGTATGACGGCTGCGTTGTCCCATGGTGTTTATACTTGCGGACTATTGTTTATACATATGAACGTGGTACCTTCAGGTGTTTGGAAATTGCTCCCAAGGATCAACCAGACTCGTGGAGGTCTATAATTTCTTTCTGAGGTCTTGCTGATTTCTTTTGATTTTCCCATGATGCCAAGCAAAGAGGCACTGAGTTTGAAGGTAGGCCTTGAAATACATCCACAGGTACACATTACATTACATTTAAGTCATTTAGCAGACGCTCTTATCCAGAGCGACTTACAAATTGGTGCATTCACCTTATGACATCCAGTGAAACAGTCACTTTACAATAGTGCATCTAAATCTTAAAGGGGGGGGGGTGAGAAGGATTACTTATCCTATCCTAGGTATTCCTTAAAGAGGTGGGGTTTCAGGTGTCTCCGGAAGGTGGTGATTGACTCCGCTGTCCTGGCGTCGTGAGGGAGTTTGTTCCACCATTGGGGGGGCCAGAGCAGCGAACAGTTTTGACTGGGCTGAGCGGGAACTGTACTTCCTCAGTGGTAGGGAGGCGAGCAGGTCAGAGGTGGATGAACGCAGTGCCCTTGTTTGGGTGTAGGGCCTGATCAGAGCCTGGAGGTACTGAGGTGCCGTTCCCCTCACAGCTCCGTAGGCAAGCACCATGGTCTTGTAGCGGATGCGAGCTTCAACTGGAAGCCAGTGGAGAGAGCGGAGGAGCGGGGTGACGTGAGAGAACTTGGGAAGGTTGAACACCAGACGGGCTGCGGCATTCTGGATGAGTTGTAGGGGTTTAATGGCACAGGCAGGGAGCCCAGCCAACAGCGAGTTGCAGTAATCCAGACGGGAGATGACAAGTGCCTGGACTAGGACCTGCGCCGCTTCCTGTGTGAGGCAGGGTCGTACTCTGCGGATGTTGTAGAGCATGAACCTACAGGAACGGGCCACCGCCTTGATGTTAGTTGAGAACGACAGGGTGTTGTCCAGGATCACGCCAAGGTTCTTAGCGCTCTGGGAGGAGGACACAATGGAGTTGTCAACCGTGATGGCGAGATCATGGAACGGGCAGTCCTTCCCCGGGAGGAAGAGCAGCTCCATCTTGCCGAGGTTCAGCTTGAGGTGGTGATCCGTCATCCACACTGATATGTCTGCCAGACATGCAGAGATGCGATTCGCCACCTGGTCATCAGAAGGGGGAAAGGAGAAGATTAATTGTGTGTCGTCTGCATAGCAATGATAGGAGAGACCATGTGAGGTTATGACAGAGCCAAGTGACTTGGTGTATAGCGAGAATAGGAGAGGGCCTAGCACAGAGCCCTGGGAGACACCAGTGGTGAGAGCGCGTGGTGAGGAGACAGATTCTCGCCACGCCACCTGGTAGGAGCGACCTGTCAGGTAGGACGCAATCCAAGCGTGGGCCGCGCCGGAGATGCCCAACTCGGAGAGGGTGGAGAGGAGGATCTGATGGTTCACAGTATCGAAGGCAGCCGATAGGTACACCTCCAATTGACTTAAATTATGTCAATTAGCCTATCAGAAGCTTCTAAAGCCATGTCATAATTTTCTGGAATTTTCCAAGCTGTTTAAAGGAAAAGCCAATTTAGTGTATGTAAACTTCTGACCCACTGGAATTGTGATACAGTGAATTCTAAGTGAAATAATTTGTCTGTAAACAATTTTTGGAAAAATTACTTGTGTCATGCACAAAGTAGATGTCCTAACTGACTTGCCAAAACTATAGTTTATTACCGAGAAATGTGTGGAGTGGTTGAAAAACAAGTTTTAATGAGTCCAAACTTAGTGCATGTAAACTTCTGACTTCAACTGTATATATTTTTCAAATGTAACCTTTATTTAACTAGGCAAGTCAGTCAATGACGGTCTACACCGCCCAAACCCGGACGGCGCTTTGGAACTCCCAATCACGGCCGGTTGTGATACAGCCTGGATTCGAACCAGGGTGTCCGTGGTGACGCCCATCTCGGGAGCCCAAAGGCTGGTCATCTTGGTTTGTACCTGTAGACTTTCTATCACCATGAAGAAAAACAATGTGCAATACAGAAATTTGAGTACATTGTGACATCAAGTGGTTTGTGTTGATGTGATGATGTGGCACGGTCGTTAGAGCTCGGTGCGTACAATGCTACAGTTGTAGTTGCTATTCCCACGGGGGACCAGTACAAAAATGTATTAAAACTCACTACTGTAAAACTTGCTCTGGATAAGAGCGTCTATTAAAAGGAACGAAAGACCATTTCAGTTTTCACATAGAAATATAATCAAGCAAGTATTGTTATATTTCACAAGTATTATCAGATTAAGAGTGGTTAACCAAAGGACCCATATAGACGTCTTCAGCCCAAGCAATCATTTTTTCTGCAAATCACAGCACCCCACCAACCCCAAACTACTTCCCGCGGCTATGCCTCGGCACACACCTAACTGCCTGAGAGAGGGAGAGAGAGAGAGAGAGAGAGAGAGAGAGAGAGAGAGAGAGAGAGAGAGAGAGAGAGAGAGAGAGAGAGAGAGAGAGAGAGAGAGAGAAGAAAGAGAGAGAGAGAGAGAGAGAGAGAGAGAGAGAGAGAGAGAGAGAGAGAGAGAGAGAGAGAGAGAGAGGAGAGAGAGAGAGAGATTCCGTTCAGTGTAGAGAACTCTTGCTTTTACAGCTGGGTCTGTCTGACTGCCTGTCTGTCTCACCTCTGGTCTGTCTCCCCCCTGGTCTGTCTCCCCCTGGTCTGTCTGTCTCACCCCTGGTCTGTCAGTCTCACACCTGGTCTGTCTGTCTCCACCCCTGGTCTGTCTGTCCCCTGGTCTGTCTGTCTCCCCCTGGTCTGTCTGTCCCCTGGTCTGTCTGTTTCCCCCTGGTCTGTCTGTCTCCCCCTGGTCTGTCTGTCTCCCCCCTGGTCTGTCTGTCTCACCCCTGGTCTGTCAGTCTCACACCTGGTCTGTCTGTCTCCACCCCTGGTCTGTCTGTTTCCCCCTGGTCTGTCTGTCTCAACCTCTGGTCTGTCTCCATCCTGGTCTGTCTGTCCCCTGGTCTGACTGTCCCCTGGTCTGTCTGTCTCGCCCCTGGTCTGTCTGTCTCCCCCTGGTCTGTCTGTCTCCCCCCTGGTCTGTCTGTCCCCTGGTCCGTCTGTCCCCTGGTCTGTCTGTCTCGCCCCTGGTCTGTCTGTCTCCCCCTGGTCTGTCTGTCTCCCCCCTGGTCTGTCTGTCCCCTGGTCTGTCTGTCCCCTGGTCTGTGTGTCTCGCCCCAGGTCCGTCTGTCTCCCCCTGGTCTGTCTGTCTCGCCCCTGGTCTGTCTGTCTCCCCCTGGTCTGTCTGTCTCCCCCCTGGTCTGTCTGTCCCCTGGTCTGTCTGTCTCCCCTGGTCTGTCTCCCCCTGGTCTGTCTCCCCTGGTCTGTCTCCCCTGGTCTGTCTCTCCCCTGGTCTGTCTCCCCCCTGGTCCCTGGTCTCTCCCCTGGTCTGTCTCCCCTGGGTCTGGTCTCCCTGGTCTGTCTCCCCTGGTCTGTCTCTCCTGGTCCCCTGGTCTGTCTCCCCTGGTCTGTCTCCCCCTGGTCTGTCTCCCCTGGTCTGTCTCTCCCCTGGTCTGTCTCCCCTGGTCTGTCTCCCCTGGTCTGTCTCCCCTGGTCTGTCTCTGTCCCCCTGGTCTGTCTCCCCCTGGTCTGTCTCTCCCCTGGTCTGTCTCTCCCTGGTCTGTCTCCCCCTGGTCTGTCTGTCTCCCCCTGGTCTGTCTCTCCCCTGGTCTGTCTCCCCCTGGTCTGTCTCCCCCTGGTCTGTCTCTCCCCTGGTCTGTCTCTCCCCTGGTCTGTCTCCCCCTGGTCTGTCTCTCCCCTGGTCTGTCTCTCCCCTGGTCTGTCTCCCCTGGTCTGTCTGTCCCCCTGGTCTGTCTCTCCCCTGGTCTGTCTCTCCCCCTGGTCTGTCTCTCCCCTGGTCTGTCTCTCCCCTGGTCTGTCTCCCCTGGTCTGTCTCCCCTGGTCTGTCTCCCCCTGGTCTGTCTCTCCCCTGGTCTGTCTCTCCCCCTGGTCTGTCTCTCCCCTGGTCTGTCTCTCCCCTGGTCTGTCTCCCCCCTGGTCTGTCTCCCCCTGGTCTGTCTGTCTCACCCCTGGTCTGTCAGTCTCACACCTGGTCTGTCTGTCTCCACCCCTGGTCTGTCTGTTTCCCCCTGGTCTGTCTGTCTCAACCTCTGGTCTGTCTCCATCCTGGTCTGTCTGTCCCCTGGTCTGTCTCTCCCCTGGTCTGTCTCTCCCCTGGTCTGTCTCCCCCCTGGTCTGTCTGTCTCCCCCCTGGTCTGTCTCTCCCCTGGTCTGTCTCCCCCCTGGTCTGTCTCTCCCCTGGTCTGTCTCTCCCCTGGTCTGTCTCTCCCCTGGTCTGTCTCCCCCTGGTCTGTCTCTCCCCTGGTCTGTCTCTCCCCTGGTCTGTCTCTCCCCTGGTCTGTCTCCCCCTGGTCTGTCTCTCCCCCTGGTCTGTCTCTCCCCTGGTCTGTCTCTCCCCTGGTCTGTCTCCCCTGGTCTGTCTCCCCTGGTCTGTCTCTCCCCTGGTCTGTCTCTCCCCCTGGTCTGTCTCTCCCCTGGTCTGTCTCTCCCCTGGTCTGTCTCCCCCCTGGTCTGTCTCCCCCTGGTCTGTCTGTCTCACCCCTGGTCTGTCAGTCTCACACCTGGTCTGTCTGTCTCCACCCCTGGTCTGTCTGTTTCCCCCTGGTCTGTCTGTCTCAACCTCTGGTCTGTCTCCATCCTGGTCTGTCTGTCCCCTGGTCTGTCTGTCTCGCCCCTGGTCTGTCTGTCTCCCCCTGGTCTGTCTGTCTCCCCCCTGGTCTGTCTGTCCCCTGGTCCGTCTGTCCCCTGGTCTGTCTGTCTCGCCCCTGGTCTGTCTGTCTCCCCCTGGTCTGTCTGTCTCCCCCCTGGTCTGTCTGTCCCCTGGTCTGTCTGTCCCCTGGTCTGTGTGTCTCTGTCCCCAGGTCCGTCTGTCTCCCCCTGGTCTGTCTGTCTCTGCTCCTGGTCTGTCTGTCTCCCCCTGGTCTGTCTGTCTCCCCCTGGTCTGTCTGTCCCCTGTCTGTCCGTCTGTCCCCTGGTCTGTCTCCCCCTGGTCTGTCTCCCCCTGGTCTGTCTCTCCCCTGGTCTGTCTCCCCTGGTCTGTCTCTCCCCTGGTCTGTCTCCCCCTGGTCTGTCTCCCCTGGTCTGTCTCCCCTGGTCTGTCTCTCCCCTGGTCTGTCTCCCCCTGGTCTGTCTCCCCCTGGTCTGTCTCCCCTGGTCTGTCTCTCCCCCTGGTCTGTCTCCCCCTGGTCTGTCTCCCCCTGGTCTGTCTCCCCCTGGTCTGTCTCTCCCCCTGGTCTGTCTCTCCCCTGGTCTGTCTCTCCCCTGGTCTGTCTCTCCCCCTGGTCTGTCTCCCCCTGGTCTGTCTGTCTCCCCCTGGTCTGTCTCTCCCCTGGTCTGTCTCCCCCCTGGTCTGTCTCCCCCTGGTCTGTCTCTCCCCTGGTCTGTCTCCCCCTGGTCTGTCTCCCCTGGTCTGTCTCCCCTGGTCTGTCTCTCCCCCTGGTCTCCCCTGGTCTCCCCCTGGTCTGTCTCTCCCCTGGTCTGTCTCTCCCCTGGTCTGTCTCCCCTGGTCTGTCTGTCTGTCTCCCCCTGGTCTGTCTCTCCCCTGGTCTGTCTCCCCTGGTCTGTCTCCCCCTGGTCTGTCTCTCCCCTGGTCTGTCTCCCCCTGGTCTGTCTCTCCCCTGGTCTGTCTCTCTCCCCTGGTCTGTCTCCCCTGGTCTGTCTCCCCTGGTCTGTCTCTCCCCCTGGTCTGTCTCCCCTGGTCTCTCCCCTGGTCTGTCTCTCCCCTGGTCTGTCTCTCCCCTGGTCTGTCTCCCCTGGTCTGTCTCCCCCTGGTCTGTCCCCTGTCTCACCCCTGGTCTGTCAGTCTCACACCTGGTCTGTCTGTCTCCACCCCTGGTCTGTCTGTTTCCCCCTGGTCTGTCTGTCTCAACCTCTGGTCTGTCTCCATCCTGATCTGTCTCTCCCCTGGTCTGTCTCTCCCCTGGTCTGTCTCTCCCCTGGTCGGTCTCTCCCCTGGTCTGTCTCTCCCCTGGTCTGTCTCCCCCCTGGTCTGTCTCTCCCCTGGTCTGTCTCTCCCCTGGTCTGTCTCTCCCCTGGTCTGTCTCCCCCTGGTCTGTCTCTCCCCTCTGTCCCCCTGTCTCTCCCCTGGTCTGTCTCTCCCCTGGTCTGTCTCCCCCTGGTCTGTCTCTCCCCCTGGTCTGTCTCTCCCCTGGTCTGTCTCTCCCCTGGTCTGTCTCCCCTGGTCTGTCTCTCCCCCTGGTCTGTCTCTCCCCTGTCTGTCTCTCCCCTGGTCTGTCTCTCCCCTGGTCTGTCTCCCCCTGGTCTGTCTCTCCCCTCGTCTGTCTCTCCCCTGGTCTGTCTCTCCCCTGGTCTATCTCTCCCCTGGTCTGTCTCCCCCTGGTCTGTCTCTCCCCTCGTCTGTCTCTCCCCTCGTCTGTCTCTCCCCTGGTCTGTCTCTCCCCTGGTCTGTCTCTCCCCTGGTCTGTCTCTCCCCTGGTCTGTGTTCACCCTCTGATCTACTTCACTCTGTTTAATCTGATTTAATCACCACTGTGGGAGATGACAGGGGCCATATGTGAAACACACACATACAGTATATAATGGATATGAATTGGGTGGGTTGAGATGATTAAATATAAAAGCCCTAAACCTCTCTCTAAAAGCTTCACTTATTCAACAGTCTTACTTGAAGATTACTAGATTACTAAATAGATTACTAAGAAAAGCTCATCCATTGCTTTTGCCTTTGTGCAGATTGTCTCATTTTCGATGAATTGAAAATTATACTTTTTTCAAAGTATCTCTCTTTTTCAAACCAACATTGCAGAGCTGGTTACAATTTCAATTTCCTCCCCTGAAAAGATAGAACAAATATTACAACAAATATTATGGAGGATATGGAATGTGCTGGTTGAGAAAATACCTGTATTTATGGGAAATGTTTTAAAGGGTATTTTGTTCTTAAATGTAACGGTTCTCTTGGTGTGAAGGAGAGCCGGACCAAAATGCAGCGTGTAGATTGCGATCAATGTTTTAATAAACAAACGTAACACGAATCTAAATACAAACACTACAAAAAACAATAAACGTAACGAAAACCGAAACAGCCTATACTTGTGTACACTAACACATAGACAGGAACAAGGACACTAAGGACAATCACCCACGATAAACTCAAAGAATATGGCTGCCTAAATATGGTTCCCAATCATAGACAACGATAAACACCGGCCTCTGATTGAGAACCACTCCAGACAGCCATAGACTTTGCTAGATCACCCCACTAGCTACAATCCCAATATATACACACCACATACAAAAACCCATGCCACACCCTGGGCTGACCCAATACATGAAGATAAACACAAAATACTTTGACCAGGGCGTGACATTAAATGATATTGTAAATGGGAATGGTAGAGTTATGTCCTTCATGAAGTCATCAGAATTGTACGGGAGGGTCTGTTCAATCCAATATTTACAAGCATTTGATTACAGCATCGCCCCAAACCTGGAGGAGACAGGTGGCAGCAGGAGGAGGTAGGGAACTGGTCTGTCTGCACCAATATAAAGGATCTAAACTGGAGGAGACAGGTGGCAGTAGGAGGAGGTAGGGAACTGGTCTGTCTGCCCAATATAAAGGATCTAAACTGGAGGAGACAGGTGGCAGTAGGAGGAGGTAGGGAACTGGTCTGTCTGCCCAATATAAAGGATCTAAACTGGAGGAGACAGGTGGCAGTAGGAGGAGGTAGGGAACTGGTCTGTCTGCCCAATATAAAGGATCTAAACTGGAGGAGACAGGGAACTGGTCTGTCTGCCCAATATAAAGGATCTAAACTGGAGGAGGTAGGGAACTGGTCTGTCTGCCCAATATAAAGGATCTAAACTGGAGGAGGTAGAGAACTGGTCTGTCTGCACCAATATAAAGGATCTAAACTGGAGGAGACAGGTGGCAGTAGGAGGAGGTAGAGAACTGGTCTGTCTGCCCAATATAAAGGATCAAAACTGGCGAAGGAATAAAAATAGCATAAATAGGAAATTACACCAGTTTCATATGAAGACCAGGATATTTACAGCTGTGCCATACAGATTGAAAAATAGTTGGGGAGAGATTTTTGATGCCTTTGTCAGATTGTCTCATTTTGATGTACCGATTCCATGGTACAGGGTGTATGAGTTGACATATAAAACGATGCAAGATTCAAGAAAATGTTCAATTATTATATAGAATTCTTGCCACCAACAAAATGTCGAATATTTGGGGCATACAATCATTGAAGCTCTGCAGATTTTGTTGTGAGGATACAGAATCAATAGACCATTTATTTTGGTATTGCCCTCAGGTAGCCTGTTTCTGGTCTCAGGTTCCGGAATGGCTGAAAATGCATAACATCGATCTAAAATTAACCCTAGAAATAGTACTGTTGGGAGATCTGGAGAGACCTGGTCAGTCAATTACTAATATATTAATACTCATAGTAAAAGTATTAATCTTCAACTCGCAATCTGTGGATTCTATTTGATTAGATAGATTGAAATTGTATTTTAAGCTTCACATCATAGTTGAACGATATACTGTGCATAGAAATCCGAGGAGGGTGGCCAGCAGAGACAGGTGGGAGGGGCTGAGGTTTGGGATGTGGAACTGGAGACAGGTGGGAGGGGCTGAGGGAAGCTGAGGGTTGGGATGTGGAACTGGAGACAGGTGGGAGGGGCTGAGGTTTGGGATGTGGAATTGGAGATAGGTGGGAGGGGCTGAGGTTTGGGATGTGGAATTGGAGATAGGTGGGAGGGGCTGAGGGAAGCTGAGGGTTGGGATGTGGAACTGGAGATAGGTGGGAGGGGCTGAGGGAAGCTGAGGGTTGGGATGTGGAACTGGAGATAGGTGGGAGGGGCTGAGGGAAGCTGAGGGTTGGGATGTGGAACTGGAGATAGGTGGGAGGGGCTGAGGGAAGCTGAGGGTTGGGATGTGGAACTGGAGACAGGTGGGCGGGGCTGAGGGAAGCTGAGGGTTGGGATGTGGAACTGGAGATAGGTGGGAGGGGCTGAGGGAAGCTGAGGGTTGGGATGTGGAACTGGAGATAGGTGGGAGGGGCTGAGGTTTGGGATGTGGAACTGGAGACAGGTGGGAGGGGCTGAGGTTTGGGATGTGGAACTGGAGACAGGTGGGAGGGGCTGAGGTTTGGGATGTGGAACTGGAGACAGGTGGGAGGGGCTGAGGGAAGCTGAGGGTTGGGATGTGGAACTGGAGATAGGTGGGAGGGGCTGAGGGAAGCTGAGGGTTGGGATGTGGAACTGGAGATAGGTGGGAGGGGCTGAGGTTTGGGATGTGGAACTGGAGACAGGTGGGAGGGGCTGAGGTTTGGGATGTGGAACTGGAGACAGGTGGGAGGGGCTGAGGTTTGGGATGTGGAATTGGAGACAGGTGGGCAGGGCTGAGGGAAGCTGAGGGTTGGGATGTGGAACTGGAGACAGGTGGGAGGGGCTGAGGGAAGCTGAGGGTTGGGATGTGGAACTGGAGACAGGTGGGCGGGGCTGAGGGAAGCTGAGGGTTGGGATGTGGAACTGGAGACAGGTGGGCGGGGCTGAGGGAAGCTGAGGGTTGGGATGTGGAACTGGAGACAGGTGGGCGGGGCTGAGGGAAGCTGAGGGTTGGGATGTGGAACTGGAGACAGGTGGGCGGGGCTGAGGGAAGCTGAGGGTTGGGATGTGGAACTGGAGACAGGTGGGCGGGGCTGAGGGAAGCTGAGGGTTGGGATGTGGAACTGGAGAAGGGGGGGGGGTCTGAGGAGAGCTGAGGGTTGGGATGTGGAACTGGAGATAGGTGGGAGGGGCTGAGGTTTGGGATGTGGAACTGGAGATAGGTGGGCGGGGCTGAGGGAAGCTGAGGGTTGGGATGTGGAACTGGAGATAGGTGGGAGGGGCTGAGGGAAGCTGAGGGTTGGGATGTGGAACTGGAGATAGGTGGGAGGGGCTGAGGGAAGCTGAGGGTTGGGATGTGGAACTGGAGATAGGTGGGAGGGGCTGAGGTTTGGGATGTGGAATTGGAGACAGGTGGGCGGGGCTGAGGGAAGCTGAGGGTTGGGATGTGGAACTGGAGAAGGGGGGTCTGAGGAGAGCTGAGGGTTGGGATGTGGAACTGGAGATAGGTGGGAGGGGCTGAGGGAAGCTGAGGGTTGGGATGTGGAACTGGAGAAGGGGGGTCTGAGGGAAGCTGAGGGTTGGGATGTGGAACTGGAGACAAGTGGGAGGGGCTAAGGGTTGGGATGTGGAACTGGAGACAGGTGGGAGGGGCTGAGGGAAGCTGAGGGTTGGGATGTGGAACTGGAGACAAGTGGGAGGGGCTGAGGGTTGGGATGTGGAACTGGAGACAGGTGGGAGGGGCTGAGGGAAGCTGAGGGTTGGGATGTGGAACTGGAGATAGGTGGGAGGGGCTGAGGGAAGCTGAGGGTTTGGATGTGGAACTGGAGACAAGTGGGAGGGGCTGAGGGAACCTGAGGGTTGGGATGTGGAACTGGAGACAGGTGGGAGGGGCTGAGGGAAGCTGAGGGTTGGGATGTGGAACTGGAGACAGGTGGGAGGGGCTGAGGGAAGCTGAGGGTTGGGATGTGGAACTGGAGACAAGTGGGAGTGGAGTTTTTAATTTGACCTTTATTTAACTAGGCAAGACAGTTAAGAACAAATTCTTATTTTTGATGACGGCCTAGGAACAGTGGGTTAACTGCCTGTTCAGGGGCAGAACGACAGAGTTACTGGGCGGGGATAGAATGACGGTCAAAGATAAAAGTATAAAAAATAAAGTCAAAATAAAACATTAAGTAAGTTTGAATGACAGCTAATGCCGGTTTGCCGGAGACTGATGCGGTGCAGGGGTTTGTACACGTCACGACATCCGCCGAAGTCGGTCCCTCTCCTTGTTCGGGCGCCGTTCGGCGGTCGACGTCACCGCCATTCTAGCCACCGCCGATCCACTTTTCATTTTCCATTTGTTCTGTCTTTGTCTTATCACACCTGGCTTCCCTCAACCAATTACTGGTTTATTATTTAACCCTCTGTTCCCCATGTTTTGTTTGTGAGTGATTGTTATTTGTTACGTGGAGGATTGTCAGGTGTTGCACTTTTGATTTAGATCGTGTTTTTGGCTCTTGTATGTGTTATGTGCTGTGATTTGGGAACTGGTATTAAAGTGCCTCTGTTTATTATACTCTTCTCTCCTGCACTCCCGTATACACGCCTTACAGTACACATTTATATACACACACTTCAAATGCACACATGTGCGCACACACACACACACACACACACACACACACACACACACACACACACACACACACACACACACACACACACACACACACACACACACACACACACACACACACACACACACACACACACACACAGATAAATAGTGCCACACATGTATTTATTTGATTTATTTAACTAGGCAAGTCAGTTAAAGAACAAATTCTTATTTACGATGACGGCCTACCCCGGACAATCCCGGACGACGCTGGGACAATTGTGCGCCACCCTGTGGGACTCCCAATCACGGCCGGTGATTGTCTGATACAGTCTGGATACATGCCCTCAAACACATTCAGTTGGGCTGTTATGATTTTTGTCGTCCGTGATATCTGTAGTTTTTTGTATTGTTGTTTTATGTTTTCCTTTGACTTTGTCTCTTTTCTCTTTTGTTCATTTTCTTGGTTATGGGGGGGACTATGGGGGGACTATGGGGGGGACTATGGGGGGGGTAATATGGGGGGACTATGGGGGGGGACTATGGGGGGGTACTATGGGGGGGACTATGGGGGGTACTATGGGGGGACTATGGGGGGTAATATGGGGGGGACTATGGGGGGGGGGACTATGGGGGGACTATGGGGGGGACTATGGGGGGAATATGGGGGGACTATGGGGGGGACTATGGGGGGACTATGGGGGGGGGATATGGGGGGGAACTATGGGGGGACTATGGGGGGGACTATGGGGGGGACTATGGGGGGTACTATGGGGGGACTATGGGGGGACTATGGGGGGGTACTATGGGGGGGGGGGGTACTATGGGGGGGACTATGGGGGGGGCTATGGGGGGGGGACTATGGGGGGGGACTATGGGGGGAACTGGGGGGGGGGGACTATGGGGGGGGACTATGGGGGGGGGACTATGGGGGGGGGCTATGGGGGGGTCTTGGAGGGCTGATGGCCTGGGGTTGGGGGGGGAGCTTGGGGGGGCTATCGATCGCTGGGGGCCCCCATTTTTGACCTTGTGGTAGATCTGTCAACATGCCCTTGAGCAGGGCATTGGGGGTTGCTTCTGGGGGCTCCGGGGGTGAGTCTGTTAGATGACTGTTGTGATGTCATTGTCGAGCGGATTCACTGCAAGTAGATTGTATGTTTAATTATTCAATACATTAAAAAAAATGTAATAACTCACACACCATACAGCAAACCTAGACCAGGGCTTCCCAAACTCTTTCACTCGGGGGCCCCCTTCCAGCATCTGGGAACATCCTGCACCCCCCCTGCACACGCACCACATATATTTCTATGGGCACATGCACTGTTGCAAAGAAAATGTTGCAGTTTTAAAGCTAATTTTCTTCCTTCCTTCCTTCCTTCTTTCCTTCCTTCCTTCCTTCCTTCCTTCCTTCCTTCCTTCCTTCCTTCCTTCCTTCCTTCCTTCCTTCCTTCCTTCCTCCTCTCCTCTCTTCCTCAATTCCTCTCATCTCTCCTTCCACACTCACCCTTTCACTCCTTCCTTCCTCCTCTCCTCTCTTCCTCCACTCCTCTCACCCCACACTCACCCTTTCCTTTCCCCTTTCCTCACCTATCCTTTCTTTTCATCTTCCCTCTCTGCTCGTCATCCCCAACCTTTTCCCATCTTGTATTCCTCATCTACCAGTCACATTCTCTCCTCTACTCCCCCTCTTGCACCTGGCCATTCTCCTCCCTCTCTCCCCCTCTCCCCTCCTACCAAATACCACACATAAAACGATCAGCCAGGGTCGAAGGGTAGAGGGTTAACTGGAAAGGCCAGCTACTAATCAGTATTTGAAGGGCACTTGGAGTTCTTTCCCAAATTAATTTATGGCATAATTTAGTCAGAGCAGGATAAAGAAAGAACTATGAGTCTCTCTCTCTCTCTCTCTCTCTCTCTCTCTCTCTCTCTCTCTCTCTCTCTCTCTCTCTCTCTCTCTCTCTCTCTCTCTCTCTCTCTCTCTCTCTCTCTCTCTCTCTCTGACTCAGTTAGGTGTGTTGTGATTCTCCAACATGAATATGCATTGTCCAGATTTTCTCCTCCCTAGCAATATGGAGCAGTACATTCTAAAGATAGATAATTAATACATAGGAGTTGAAAGTGATGACATCTTCCTTTGAAGTGAGCATAGCATCAAAGGCATTGCTGATTGGGTCAACTGGGCCGGACTGGAATGTATATTTAGCAGGCAATGGAATATAGACATATGCCACACCAACACACACACATCTTCATTCAGGGTCTGTGTTGTTTTTGATGTGTGATGTTTAGACAGCATTGTTGCTGTTGTAGTGATATGTGTGCTCCAGACTAGGACTGTTACAGTGACCGTATTAACACCAGACTAGGGCTGTCATGGTGACCATATTACCACCAGACTAGGGCTGTCATGGTGACCATATTACCACCAGACTAGGGCAGTTACAGTGACCATATTACCACCAAACCAGACTAGGACTGTTACAGTGACCATATTACCACCAGACTAGGACTGTTACAGTGACCATATTACCACCACACCAGACTAGGGCTGTTATGGTGACCGTATTACCAACACACCAGACTAGGGCTGTTACAATGACCATATTACCACCAGACTAGGACTGTTACAGTGACCATATTACCACCACACCAGACTAGGGCTGTTATGGTGACCATATTACCATCACACCAGACTAGGACTGTTACAGTGACCATATTACCACCAGACTAGGACTGTTACAGTGACCATATTACCACCAGACTAGGGCTGTTACAGTGACCATGTAACCACCACACCAGACTAGGACTGTTACAGTGACCATATTACCACCAGACTAGGACTGTTACAGTGACCATATTACCAGCACACCAGACTAGGGCTGTTACAGTGACCATATTACCACCAGACTAGGACTGTTACAGTGACCGTATTACCACCAGACTAGGACTGTTACAGTGACCATATTACCACCAGACTAGGACTGTTACAGTGACCATATTACCACCACACCAGACTAGGACTGTTACAGTGACCATATTACCACCACACCAGACTAGGGCTGTTACAGTGACCATATTACCACCAGACTAGGACTGTTACAGTGACCATATTACCACCAGACCAGACTAGGGCTGTTACAGTGACCATATTACCACCACACCAGACTAGGGCTGTTACAGTGACCATATTACCACCAGACCAGACTAGGACTGTTACAGTGACCATATTACCACCAGACTAGGACTGTTACAGTGACCATATTACCACCACACCAGACTAGGGCTGTTACAGTGACCATATTACCACCAGACTAGGACTGTTACAGTGACCATATTACCACCAGACTAGGACTGTTACAGTGACCATATTACCACCAGACTAGGGCTGTTACAGTGACCATATTACCACCAGACCAGACTAGGACTGTTACAGTGACCATATTACCACCACACCAGACTAGGGCTGTTACAGTGACCATATTACCACCAGACTAGGACTGTTACAGTGACCATATTACCACCAGACCAGACTAGGGCTGTTACAGTGACCATATTACCACCACACCAGACTAGGGCTGTTACAGTGACCATATTACCACCACACCAGACTAGGGCTTTTACAGTGACCATATTGCCACCACACCAGACTAGGACTGACAGTGTTACCACCAGACTAGGACTGTTGTGACCATATTACCACCAGACTAGGGCTGTTACAGTGACCATATTACCACCAGACTAGGGCTGTTACAGTGACCATATTACCACCACACCAGACTAGGGCTGTTACAGTGACCATATTACCACCAGACTAGGGCTGTTACAGTGACCATATTACCACCACACCAGACTAGGACTGTTATAGTGACCATATTACCACCAGACTAGGACTGTTACAGTGACCATATTACCACCAGACTAGGACTGTTATGGTTACCATATTACCACCAGACTAGGACTGTTACAGTGACCATATTACCACCAGACTAGGACTGTTATGGTTACCATATTACCACCAGACTAGGACTGTTACAGTGACCATATTACCACCAGACTAGGACTGTTATGGTTACCATATTACCACCAGACTAGGACTGTTACAGTGACCATATTACCACCAGACTAGGACTGTTATGGTTACCATATTACCACCAGACTAGGACTGTTACAGTGACCATATTACCACCAGACTAGGACTGTTATGGTTACCATATTACCACCAGACTAGGACTGTTACAGTGACCATATTACCACCAGACCAGACTAGGACTGTTACTGTGACCATATTACCACCAGACTAGGACTGTTATGGTGACCATATTACCACCAGACTAGGACTGTTACAGTGACCATATTACCACCACACCAGACTAGGACTGTTACAGTGACCATATTACCACCACACCAGACTAGGACTGTTACAGTGACCATATTACCACCAGACTAGGGCTGTTACAGTGACCATATTACCACCAGACTAGGGCTGTTACAGTGACCATATTACCACCAGACCAGACTAGGGCTGTTACAGTGACCATATTACCACCAGACCAGACTAGGGGTGTTACAGTGACCATATTACCACCACACCAGACTAGGGCTGTTACAGTGACCACCAGACCAGACTAGGACTGTTACAGTGACCATATTACCACCAGACTAGGACTGTTACAGTGACCATATTACCACCAGACTAGGACTGTTACAGTGACCATATTACCACCAGACTAGGACTGTTACAGTGACCATATTACCACCAGACTAGGACTGTTACAGTGACCATATTACCACCACACCAGACTAGGACTGTTACAGTGACCATATTACCACCACAGACTAGGACTGTTACAGTGACCATATTACCACCAGACTAGGACTGTTACAGTGACCATATTACCACCACACCAGACTAGGGCTGTTACAGTGACCATATTGCCACCAGACTAGGGCTGTTACAGTGACCATATTACCACCAGACTAGGACTGTTACAGTGACCATATTACCACCAGACTAGGACTGTTACAGTGACCATATTACCACCAGACTAGGACTGTTACAGTGACCATATTACCACCACACCAGACTAGGACTGTTACAGTGACCATATTACCACCAGACTAGGACTGTTACAGTGACCATATTACCACCAGACTAGGGCTGTTACAGTGACCATATTACCACCAGACTAGGGCTGTTACAGTGACCATATTACCACCAGACTAGGGCTGTTACAGTGACCATATTACCACCAGACTAGGGCTGTTACAGTGACCATATTACCACCAGACCAGACTAGGGCTGTTACAGTGACCATATTACCACCACACCAGACTAGGACTGTTACAGTGACCATATTACCACCACACCAGACTAGGGCTGTTACAGTGACCATATTACCACCAGACTAGGGCTGTTACAGTGACCATATTACCACCAGACTAGTGCTGTTATGGTGACCATATTACCACCACACCAGACTAGGGCTGTTACAGTGACCATATTACCACCAGACTAGGGCTGTTATGGTGACCAGACCACCAGACCAGGGCTGTTACAGTGACCATTACCACCAGACTAGGACTGTTACAGTGACCACCACCAGACTAGGACTGTTACAGTGACCATATTACCACCAGACTAGGGCTGTTACAGTGACCATATTACCACCAGACCAGACTAGGACTGTTACAGTGACCATATTACCACCCACCAGACTAGGGCTGTTACAGTGACCATATTACCACCAGACTAGGACTGTTACAGTGACCATATTACCACCAGACCAGACTAGGGCTGACCATATTACCACCACACAAGACTAGGGCTGTTACAGTGACCATATTACCACCACACCAGACTAGGGCTTTTACAGTGACCATATTGCCACCACACCAGACTAGGACTGTTACAGTGACCATATTACCACCAGACTAGGACTGTTACAGTGACCATATTACCACCAGACTAGGGCTGTTACAGTGACCATATTACCACCAGACTAGGGCTGTTACAGTGACCATATTACCACCACACCAGACTAGGGCTGTTACAGTGACCATATTACCACCAGACTAGGGCTGTTACAGTGACCATATTACCACCACACCAGACTAGGACTGTTATAGTGACCATATTACCACCAGACTAGGACTGTTACAGTGACCATATTACCACCAGACTAGGACTGTTATGGTTACCATATTACCACCAGACTAGGACTGTTACAGTGACCATATTACCACCAGACTAGGACTGTTATGGTTACCATATTACCACCAGACTAGGACTGTTACAGTGACCATATTACCACCAGACTAGGACTGTTATGGTTACCATATTACCACCAGACTAGGACTGTTACAGTGACCATATTACCACCAGACTAGGACTGTTATGGTTACCATATTACCACCAGACTAGGACTGTTACAGTGACCATATTACCACCAGACTAGGACTGTTATGGTTACCATATTACCACCAGACTAGGACTGTTACAGTGACCATATTACCACCAGACCAGACTAGGACTGTTACTGTGACCATATTACCACCAGACTAGGACTGTTATGGTGACCATATTACCACCAGACTAGGACTGTTACAGTGACCATATTACCACCACACCAGACTAGGACTGTTACAGTGACCATATTACCACCACACCAGACTAGGACTGTTACAGTGACCATATTACCACCAGACTAGGGCTGTTACAGTGACCATATTACCACCAGACTAGGGCTGTTACAGTGACCATATTACCACCAGACCAGACTAGGGCTGTTACAGTGACCATATTACCACCAGACCAGACTAGGGGTGTTACAGTGACCTTATTACCACCACACCAGACTAGGGCTGTTACAGTGACCATATTACCACCAGACCAGACTAGGACTGTTACAGTGACCATATTACCACCAGACTAGGACTGTTACAGTGACCATATTACCACCAGACTAGGACTGTCACAGTGACCATATTACCACCAGACTAGGACTGTTACAGTGACCATATTACCATCACACCAGACTAGGACTGTTACAGTGACCATATTACCACCACACCAGACTAGGACTGTTACAGTGACCATATTACCACCAGACTAGGACTGTTACAGTGACCATATTACCACCACACCAGACTAGGGCTGTTACAGTGACCATATTGCCACCAGACTAGGGCTGTTACAGTGACCATATTACCACCAGACTATGACTGTTACAGTGACCATATTACCACCAGACTAGGACTGTTACAGTGACCATATTACCACCAGACTAGGACTGTTACAGTGACCACCACACCAGACTAGGACTGTTACAGTGACCATATTACCACCAGACTAGGACTGTTACAGTGACCATATTACCACCAGACTAGGGCTGTTACAGTGACCATATTACCACCAGACTAGGGCTGTTACAGTGACCAGACTAGGGCTGTTACAGTGACCATATTACCACCAGACTAGGGCTGTTACAGTGACCATATTACCACCAGACCAGACTAGGGCTGTTACAGTGACCATATTACCACCACACCAGACTAGGACTGTTACAGTGACCATATTACCACCACACCAGACTAGGGCTGTTACAGTGACCATATTACCACCAGACTAGGGCTGTTACAGTGACCATATTACCACCAGACTAGTGCTGTTATGGTGACCATATTACCACCACACCAGACTAGGGCTGTTACAGTGACCATATTACCACCAGACTAGGGCTGTTATGGTGACCATATTACCACCAGACCAGGGCTGTTACAGTGACCATATTACCACCAGACTAGGACTGTTACAGTGACCATATTACCACCAGACTAGGACTGTTACTGTGACCATATTACCACCAGACTAGGACTGTTACAGTGACCATATTACCACCACACCAGACTAGGGCTGTTACAGTGACCATATTACCACCAGACTAGGACTGTTACAGTGACCATATTACCACCACACCAGACTAGGACTGTTACAGTGACCATATTACCCACCAGACTAGGGCTGTTACAGTGACCATATTACCACCAGACTAGGGCTGTTACAGTGACCATATTTCCACCAGACTAGGGCTGTTATAGTGGCCATATTACCACCAGACTAGGGCTGTTACAGTGACCATATTACCACCAGACTAGGACTGTTACTGTGACCATATTACCACCAGACCAGACTAGGACTGTTACAGTGACCATATTACCACCACACCAGACTAGGACTGTTACAGTGACCATATTACCACCAGACTAGGACTGTTACAGTGACCATATTACCACCAGACTAGGACTGTTACAGTGACCATATTACCACCACACCAGACTAGGACTGTTACAGTGACCATATTACCACCAGACTAGGACTGTTACAGTGACCATATTACCACCAGACTAGGACTGTTACAGTGACCGTATTACCACCACACCAGACTAGGGCTGTTACAGTGACCATATTTCCACCACACCAAACTAGGACTGTTACAGTGACCATATTACCACCAGACCAGACTAGGGCTGTTACAGTGACCATATTACCACCAGACTAGGACTGTTACAGTGACCATATTACCACCACACCAGACTAGGGCTGTTACAGTGACCATATTACCACCACACCAGACTAGGACTGTTACAGTGACCATATTACCACCAGACTAGGACTGTTACAGTGACCATATTACCACCAGACTAGGGCTGTTACAGTGACCATATTACCACCAGACTAGGGCTGTTACAGTGACCATATTACCACCAGACTAGGGCTGTTACAGTGACCATATTACCACCAGACTAGGACTGTTACAGTGACCATATTACCACCAGACCAGACTAGGACTGTTACAGTGACCATATTACCACCACACCAGACTAGGACTGTTACAGTGACCATATTACCACCAGACTAGGGCTGTTACAGTGACCATATTACCACCAGACCAGACTAGGGCTGTTACAGTGACCGTATTACCACCACACCAGACTAGGGCTGTTACAGTGACCATATTACCACCACACCAGACTAGGACTGTTACAGTGACCATATTACCACCACACCAGACTAGGACTGTTACAGTGACCATATTACCACCAGACTAGGACTGTTACAGTGACCATATTACCACCACACCAGACTAGGACTGTTACAGTGACCATATTACCACCAGACTAGGACTGTTACAGTGACCATATTACCACCAGACCAGACTAGGACTGTTACAGTGACCATATTACCACCACACCAGACTAGGACTGTTACAGTGACCATATTACCACCAGACTAGGACTGTTACAGTGACCATATTACCACCAGACTAGGGCTGTTACAGTGACCATATTACCACCAGACTAGGGCTGTTACAGTGACCATATTACCACCAGACTAGGGCTGTTACAGTGACCATATTACCACCAGACTAGGACTGTTACAGTGACCATATTACCACCAGACCAGACTAGGACTGTTACAGTGACCATATTACCACCACACCAGACTAGGACTGTTACAGTGACCATATTACCACCAGACTAGGGCTGTTACAGTGACCATATTACCACCAGACCAGACTAGGGCTGTTACAGTGACCATATTACCACCACACCAGACTAGGGCTGTTACAGTGACCATATTACCACCACACCAGACTAGGACTGTTACAGTGACCATATTACCACCACACCAGACTAGGACTGTTACAGTGACCATATTACCACCAGACTAGGACTGTTACAGTGACCATATTACCACCACACCAGACTAGGACTGTTACAGTGACCATATTACCACCAGACCAGGACTGTTACAGTGACCATATTACCACCAGACCAGACTAGGACTGTTACAGTGACCATATTACCACCACACCAGACTAGGACTGTTACAGTGACCATTTTACCACCAGACTAGGACTGTTACAGTGACCATATTACCACCAGACTAGGACTGTTACAGTGACCATATTACCACCAGACTAGGACTGTTACAGTGACCATATTACCACCAGACTAGGACTGTTACAGTGACCATTTTACCACCACACCAGACTAGGACTGTTACAGTGACCATTTTACCACCAGACTAGGACTGTTACAGTGACCATATTACCACCAGACTAGGGCTGTTACAGTGACCATTTTACCACCAGACTAGGACTGTTACAGTGACCATATTACCACCACACCAGACTAAGACTGTTATGGTGACCATATTACCACTATATTATCAAGTGCTTGTCACATTGTGAACAAGTGACTGGTGTAGTGTGTACAGACTGTGCAAAATCAAGATACTTAAAACAAATCCTCATTACAGTCTCATCATGCAGCCTTACACTGTATTAAACGTGTTAACATATAGCCCAACGTTTGTAGAACAACTGAAGTTACATTAATACATCTAAATGAAGCATATAGGAGGACCTATTTCTTTGTTAACCTCTCAATACGGAATAGTGTGCGCGCACTCCCTCAAATCGTTTCGAGAAAAAAAGCCTTCCTATTTTATTCAGCTTTGT
>NC_060179.1:10155144-10164762 GCF_021184085.1 Oncorhynchus gorbuscha
GAGAGAAAGAAAATAGAGAAATAAAATAGAAAAGTTAAACACGTAATAATTAAAGTAATAATAAAAACACAATGAGTAACGATAACTTGGCTATAAACTGGGTACCAGTAGAGTCCATGTGCAGGGGTACGAGGTAATAACTTGGATATAAACTGGGTACCAGTAGAGTCCATGTGCAGGGGTACGAGGTAATAACTTGGATATAAACTGGGTACCAGTAGAGTCCATGTGCAGGGGTACGAGGTAATAACTTGGATATAAACTGGGTACCAGTAGAGTCCATGAGCAGGGGTACGAGGTAATAACTTGGCTATAAACTGGGTACCAGTAGAGTCCATGTGCAGGGGTACGAGGTAATAACTTGGATATAAACTGGGTACCAGTAGAGTCCATGTGCTTGGATATAAAGGGGTATGAGGTAATAACTTGGATATAAACTGGGTACCAGTAGAGTCCATGTGCAGGGGTACGAGGTAATAACTTGGATATAAACTGGGTACCAGTAGAGTCCATGAGCAGGGGTACGAGGTAATAAACTGGGTACCAGTAGGTCCTATAAAACTGATATAAACTGGGTACCAGTAGAGTCCATGTGCAGGGGTACGAGGTAATAACTTGGATATAAACTGGGTACCAGTAGAGTCCATGTGCAGGGGTACGAGGTAATAACTTGGCTATAAACTGGGTACCAGTAGAGTCCATGTGCAGGGGTATGAGGTAATAACCTGGCTATAAACTGGGTACCAGTAGAGTCCATGTGCAGGGGTACGAGGTAATAACTTGGATATAAACTGGGTACCAGTAGAGTCCATGTGCAGGGGTAATAACTTGGATATAAACTGGGTAATAAGTCCTTGGCTATAAACTGGGTACCAGTAGAGTCCATGTGCAGGGGTATGAGGTAATAACCTGGCTATAAACACTGGGTACCAGTAGAGTCCATGTGCAGGGGTAGTCCGAGGTAATAACTTGGATATAAACTGGGTACCAGTAGAGTCCATGAGCACTGGGGGGTACAAGGTAATAACTTGGCTATAAACTGGGTACCAGTAGAGTCCATGTGCAGGGGTACGCTATAAAGGTAATAATGTGCAGGGGTACGAGGTAATTGGCTATAAACACTGGGTACCAGTAGAGTCCATGTGCAGGGGTACGAGGTAATAACTTGGATATAAACTGGGTACCAGTAGAGTCCATGAGCAGGGGTACAAGGTAATAACTTGGCTATAAACTGGGTACCAGTAGAGTCCATGCGCAGGGGTACGAGGTAATAACTTGGCTATAAACACTGGGTACCAGTAGAGTCCATGTGCAGGGGTACGAGGTAATAACTTGGATATAAACTGGGTACCATTGGAGTCCACGAGCAGGGGTACAAGGTAATAACTTGGCTATAAACTGGGTACCAGTAGAGTCCATGTGCAGGGGTATGAGGTAATAACTTGGCTATAAACACTGGGTACCAGTAGAGTCCATGTGCAGGGGTATGAGGTAATAACCTGGCTATAAACACTGGGTACCAGTAGAGTCCATGTGCAGGGGTACGAGGTAATAACTTGGATATAAACTGGGTACCAGTAGAGTCCATGTGCAGGGGTACGAGGTAATAACCTGGCCATAAACACTGGGTACGAGTAGAATCCATGTGCAGGGTTACGAGGTAATAACCTGGCTATAAACACTGGGTACCAGTAGAGTCCATGTGCAGGGGTGCGAGGTAATAACTTGGATATAAACTAGGTACCAGTAGAGTCCATGTGCAGGGGTACGAGGTAATAACTTGGCTATACACTGGGTACCAGTAGAGTCCATGTGCAGAGGTACGAGGTAATAACTTGGCTACATAAATGGGGTACAAGTAGAGTTGATGTGCAGAGGTACGAGGTAATAACTTGGCTATAAACTGGGTACCAGTAGAGTCCATGTGCAGAGGTACGAGGTAATAACTTGGCTACATAAATGGGGTACAAGTAGAGTTGATGTGCAGAGGTATGAGGTAATAACTTGGCTATATAAACGGTGTACCAGTAGAGTTGATGTGCAGAGGTATGAGGTAATAACTTGGCTATATAAACGGGGTACCAGTAGAGTTGAGGTGTGCTATATAAACAGTGTACCAGTAGAGTTGATGTGCAGAGGTACCTGGTAATAAACGGGGTACCAGTAGAGTTTGGCTATGGCTATATAAACGGGGTACCAGTAGAGTTGATGTGCAGAGGTACGAGGTAATAACCTGGCTATATAAACGGGGTACCAGTAGAGTTCATGTGCAGAGGTACGAGGTAATAACCTGGCTATATAAACGGGGTACCAGTAGAGTTCATGTGCAGAGGTATGAGGTAATAACCTGGCTATATAAACGGGGTACCAGTAGAGTTGATGTGCAGTTCATGTGCAGAGGTACGAGGTAATAACCTGGCTATATAAACAGTGTACCAGTAGAGTTGAGTGCAGAGGTAGAGTTGATGTACCCAGGCGTACGAGGTAATAACCTGGCTATATAAAGGTACCAATAGAGTTGATGTACAGGTAAAAAGTACCAGTAGAGTTGATGTCCAGGCGTACGAGGTAATGGAGGTACACTACATAGCCAAAAGTATGTCGACATTCTTTCAAATTAGTGGATTTGGCTATTTCAGCCACACCCGTTGCTGACAGGTGTATAATATCGAGCACACAGCCATGCAATCTCCATAGAGATGCATATGTATATACTGTACTCTACATCAATCGACTGCATCCTTATGTAACACATGTATCACTAGCCACTTTAACTATGCCACTTTGTTTACTTTGTCTACACACTCATCTCATATGTATATGCTGCTCTGTACCATCACTCATTCATATATCCTTATGTACATGTTCCTTATCCCCTTACACTGTGTATAAGACAGTAGTTTTGGAATTGTTAGTTAGATTACTTGTTGGTTATCACTGCATTGTCGGAACTAGAAGCACAAGCATTTCGCTACACTCGCATTAACATCTGCTAACCATGTGTATGTGACAAATAAAATTCGATTTGATTTGATTTGATTTGATTTAGAGAGACATTGGCAGTAGAATGGCCTTACTGAAAAGCTCAGTGACTTTCAACAGTGGCACTTTCATAGGATGCCACCTTTCCAACAGGTCAGTTCATCAAATGTCTGCCCTGCTAGAGCTGCCCCAGTCAACTGTAGGTGCTGTTATTGTGAAGTGGAATAATATAGGAGCAACAACGGCTTAGATGTGAAGTGGTAGGCCACAAAAGCTCACAGAACTGGATCGCTTCGTGCTGAAGTGTGTTGTGCTGAAGTGTGTTGTGCGTACAATGTCTGTCCTTGGTTGCAACACTCACTACCGAGTTCAAAACTGCCCCCGGAAGCATCATCAGCACAATAACTGTTTGTCGAGAGCTTCATGAAATGGGTTTCCATGGCCGAGCAGCCTCAGACAAGCGTAAGATCACCATGTGCAATGCCAAGCATCGACTGGAGTGGTGTAAAGCTCGCTTCCATTCAGCTCTGGAGCAACGGAAATGCGCTCTCTTGAGTGATGAATCACGCTTCACTATCTGGCAGTCCGACGGACAATTCTGGGTTTGGTGGATGCCAGGAGAACGCTACCTGCCCGTATGCATAGTGACCACTGTAAAGTTTGGTGGAGGCAGAATAATGGTCTGGTGCTGTTTTTCATGGTTCAGGCACCTTAGTTCCAGTGGAAAATCTTAACGCAACTGCATACAATGACATTCTAGACGATTCTGTTTCCAAAAGGCCCTTTCCTGTTTCAGCATGACAATGCCCCTGTGCACAAAGCGAGGTCTGTACAGAATTGGTCTGTTGAGATCGGTGTGAACCGACTGCGAGCCAGGCCTAATCGCCCAACATCAGTGCCCGACCTCACTAATGCTCTTGTGGCTGAATGGAAGCAAGTCCCCGCAGCAAGTCCAGCATCTAGTTGAAAGCCTTCCCAGAATAGTGGAGGCTGTTATAGCAGCAAAGGGGGGGACCAACTCCATGTTAATGCCCATGATTTTGGAATGAGATGTTCGACAAGCAGGTGTCTACATACTTTTGGCCATGTAGTGTATGTACATATAGCTTGGAATAAAGTGACTAGGCAACAGGATAGACAATAAACAGCAACAACAGTGTATGTGATGAATCAAAGAGGGTCAATGCAGATATTCCTGGTAACCATTTGGTTAACTATTGAACGGTTTTGTAGCTTTGGGGGGAGAGGCTGTTCAGGGTCCCGTGGGTTCCATGTGGCCGTCATTTATCCAGCGTGCAAAGGCAACCGTTCCTCGGTAGCTACGGCGTTGCTCCGGCTAACGAGCTGTGAGAGTGATAGACGGGTACCTCTACAGACCTTAGTGTCACTAATAACTGCCAATGATGTCACAGAGATAATGATGGGGACACGAGGGGACAGGGTGTGTGATCTCAAGCTTTTAAACACTGATAATGTGGCTTGGCAGATATGTGTCATGGAAATCCTATTGGGGATCTCGAACACCAAACATGACCGAACACCTAACAGACAGGAGTCAAAAAAGGTTTAAAAAAACAAATATTAAACAAGGTTGTTGCTAGTTGTAACAGCCCCTTATTGAAGACCAGGACCTCTTTTATTGAGATTCTTTTATCTATTTATTTTCTACCAATCACCACCTCTCTTTGTAGGCCTGCAGTGCTTCATCAGGTTCTATATAATTTTGGTGTTCAAACATTTGGTACTCAAACATAAAAAATAATAAAAAGAAGATAAATTGTATTTGTTTTTTTTCTCATATTAATGAACCACCGTTTCATGTTTACCCTTCACATAGATACTGTAGGTTTAGGTTTGTAGAAGGAGATATTGGTTTGTTGTGATACATCAAAAACACCCTGCGTTCTCTCTGGGGAAGAACACAGATCTTAGAGAGGAGATTAGGAAACACAACTATCATCTTCCTGTAGAACCTTAGATATCAAGCCTCCTGTAGAACCTTAGTTACTAAGCCTCCTGTAGTACCTTAATCACCAAGCCTCCTGTATAACCTTCATCACCAAGCCTCCTGTAGAACCTTCATCACCAAGCCTCCTGTAGTACCTTCATCACCAAGCCTCCTGTAGAACCTTAATCACCAAGCCTTCTGTAGTACCTTCATTACCAAGCCTCATGTAGAACCTTAATCACCAAGCCTCCTATAGAACCTTAATCACTGAGCCCCCTGTAGTACCTTAATCACCAAGCCTCCTGTAGAACCTTAATCACCAAGCCTCCTGTAGTAACTTAATCACCAAGACTCCTGTAGTACCTTAATCACCAAGCCTCCTGTAGTATCTTAATCACCAAGCCTCCTGTAGTACCTTCATCACCAAGCCTCCTGTAGAACCTTAATCACCAAGCCTCCTGTAAAACCTTAATCACCAAGCCTTCTGTCGAACCTTAGTTACCAAGCCTCCTGTAGTACCTTAATCAACAAGCCTCCTGTAGTACCTTAATCACCAAGCCTCCTGTAGTACCTTAATCACCAAGCCTCCTGTAGAACCTTAATCACTGAGCCCCCTGTAGTACCTTAATCACCAAGCCTCCTGTAGAACCTTAATCACCAAGCCTCCTGTAGTAACTTAATCACCAAGACTCCTGTAGTACCTTAATCACCAAGCCTCCTGTAGTATCTTAATCACCAAGCCTCCTGTAGAACCTTCATCACCAACCCTCCTGTAGAACCTTAATCACCAAGCCTCCTGTAGTACCTTCATCACCAAGCCTCCTGTAGAACCTTAATCACCAAGCCTCCTGTAGAACCTTAATCACCAAGCCTCCTGTCGAACCTTAGTTACCAAGCCTCCTGTAGTACCTTCATCACCACGCCTCCTGTAGTACCTTCATCACCAAGCCTCCTGTAGAACCTTAATCACCAAGCCTCCTGTAGAACCTTCATCACCAAGCCTCCTGTCGTACCTTCATCACCAAGCCTCCTGTAGTACCTTCATCACCAAGCCTCCTGTAGAACCTTAATCACCAAGCCTCCTGTAAAACCTTAATCACCAAGCCTTCTGTCGAACCTTAGTTACCAAGCCTCCTGTAGTACCTTAATCAACAAGCCTCCTGTAGTACATTAATCACCAAGCCTCCTGTAGTACCTTAATCACCAAGCCTCCTGTAGAACCTTAATCACTGAGCCCCCTGTAGTACCTTAATCACCAAGCCTCCTGTCGAACCTTAGTTACCAAGCCTCCTGTAGTACCTTCATCACCACGCCTCCTGTAGTACCTTCATCACCAAGCCTCCTGTAGAACCTTAATCACCAAGCCTCCTGTAGAACCTTAATCACCAAGCCTCCTGTCGTACCTTCATCACCAAGCCTCCTGTAGTACCTTCATCACCAAGCCTCCTGTAGAACCTTAATCACCAAGCCTCCTGTAAAACCTTAATCACCAAGCCTTCTGTCGAACCTTAGTTACCAAGCCTCCTGTAGTACCTTAATCAACAAGCCTCCTGTAGTACCTTAATCACCAAGCCTCCTGTAGTACCTTAATCACCAAGCCTCCTGTAGAACCTTAATCACTGAGCCTCCTGTAGTACCTTAATCACCAAGCCTCCTATAGTACCTTAATCACCAAGCCTCCTGTAGTACCTTAATCACCAAGCCTCATGTAGAACCTTAATCACTGAGCCCCCTGTAGTTCCTTAATCACCAAGCCTCTTGTAGAACCTTAATCACCAAGCCTCCTGTAGAACCTTAATCACCAAGCCTCCTGTAGAACCTTAATCGCCAAGCCTCCTGTAGTACCTTAATCACCAATCCTCCTGTAGTACCTTAATCACCAAGCCTCCTGTAGAACCTTAATCACTGAACACCCTGTAGTACCTTAATTACCAAGCCTCCTGTAGAATCTTAATCACCAAGCCTCCTGTAGAACCTTAATCACCAAGCCTCCTGTAGTACCTCAATCACCAAGCCTCCTGTAGTACCTCAATCACCAAGCCTCCTGTAGTACCTTAATCACCAAGCCTCCTGTAGAACCTTAATGCAAACCTGTACACCTGGCAACTACAACCACTTACTACTGCCAGGCAATTACATGTTTTGTCTGGCCCATTCACCGTCTGAATGGCACACACACACAATCCATGTCTCTAATGTCTCAATCCTTCCTTAACCTGTCTCCTTCCCTTCATCTAAGGATTTAACAAGTGGTATTAATAAGGGATCCTAGCTTCCACCTGGATTCACCTGGTTAGTCTAAAGAAAGAGCAGGTGTTCTTAATGTTGTGTATACTCAGTGTATGTCAGACTCCTCCCCCTTTCTTCCTCCTTCCTCCTCCTCTTTAATGAACTCCATCTAATAGACTATCAGGAGACTGACTGCTGGACGTAAGAAGAAGCAGATTGCTAACAGACAGGAGGTTTTATTGATCCATATTTCTAGGTTTTGTGGGTCTTGGATCTCTGAGCTACTCGATTGATGGAACATTGGATTGAACCTTTGTGCTACTGTATGTCATGTTTCATGTGTGTGTGAACCCTGGAAGAGAAGGGGATCCTATTAAAATACAAATACCTACACCCTCTGACCTCTACACCCTCTGACCTCTATACCCTCTGACCTCTTCACCCACTGACCTCTATACCCACTGACCTCTATACCCACTGACCTCTTCACCCACTGACCTCTATACCCACTGACCTCTATACCCACTGACCTTCTGTCGAACCTTAGTTACCAAGCCTCCTGTAGTACCTTAATCAACAAGCCTCCTGTAGTACCTTAATCACCAAGCCTCCTGTAGTACCTTAATCACCAAGCCTCCTGTAGAACCTTAATCACTGTAGCTCAGTTGGTAGAGCATGGCGCTTGTAACGCCAGGGTAGTGGGTTCGATTCCCGTGACCACCCATACGTAGAATGTATGCACACATGACTGTAAGTCGCTTTGGATAAAAGCGTCTGCTAAATGGCATATATTACCTCTTCACCCACTGACCTCTATACCCACTGACCTCTATACCCACTGACCTCTATACCCACTGACCTCTATACCCACTGACCTCTTCACCCTCTGACCTCTATACCCACTGACCTCTATACCCACTGACCTCTATACCCACTGACCTCTATACCCACTGACCTCTATACCCACTGACCTCTTCACCCTCTGACCTCTATACCCACTGACCTCTTCACCCACTGACCTCTATACCCACTGACCTCTATATCCACTGACCTCTATACCCACTGACCTCTTCACCCTCTGACCTCTATACCCACTGACCTCTATACCCACTGACCTCTTCACCCTCTGACCTCTATACCCACTGACCTCTATACCCACTGACCTCTATACCCACTGACCTCTATACCCACTGACCTCTTTACCCACTGACCTCTATACCCACTGACCTCTATACCCACTGACCTCTATACCCACTGACCTCTACACCCACTGACCTCTATACCCTCTGACCTCTATACCCACTGACCTCTTCACCCTCTGACCTCTATACCCAATGACCTCTACACCCACTGAACTCTTCACCCTCTGAACTCTATACCCACTGATCTCTATACCCTCTGACCTCTATACCCACTGACCTCTACACCCTCTGACCTCTACACCCTCTGACCTCTTCACCCTCTGACCTCTATACCCACTGACCTCTACACCCACTGACCTCTTCACCCTCTGAACTCTATAGCCTCTGACCTCTTCACCCTCTGACCTCTATACCCACTGACCTCTTTACCCTCTGACCTCTACACCCACTGACCTCTTCACCCTCTGACCTCTACACCCACTGATCTCTATACCCTCTGACCTCTATACCCACTGACCTCTTCACCCTCTGACCTCTACACCCTCTGAATTCTTTACCCCTGAGCGCTATAACCCTCACCCCTATACCCCCTGACCTCTATAGCCTCTGACTTCTATACCCTCTGTCCTCTACACCCCTTGACCCTTATACACCCTTACTTCTATACCCTCTGACCTCTATACCCCCTGACCTCTAAAGCTCAGATCTCTATACCTACCCCCTGACGTCTAAACTTTTGACCTCTATACCCCTGACCTCTATAACCTCTGACCTCTAAACCCCTGAACTCTATATCCTCTGACATCTACACCCTCTGACCTCTACACCCTCTGAACTCTTTACACTCTGATCTCTAATCCTCTGACCTCTATACCCCTGACCCTAGGCACGTCTCCTAGATCTGAGAGGAAGAGATGAGACATTGTAATAATTTGATATGGTAGTCTGGGAGGAATGATTCCCCTGCTTGTTTATGCCTATACTCGTTTCTCTGAGATGAACCTAAGGGTTGAAATTAGGGCACAACACCCTCTCCTCTCCTCTCCTCGCCTCTCCTCTCCTCTCCTCTCCTCTCCTCTCCTCTCCTCTCCTCTCCTCTCCTCTCCTCTCCTCTCCTCTCCTCTCCTCTCCTCTCCTCTCTACCCCTCTCCAGTCCTCTCCTCTCTACTCCCCCCTCCTCTCTACTCCTCTCCTCTCCAGTCCTCTCCTCTCTACTCCTCTCCTCTCTACTCCTCTCCAGTCCTCTCCTCTCTACTCCTTTCCTCCCCTATACTCCTCTGCTCTCCTCTCCTCTCTACCCCTCTCCAGTCCTCTCCT
>NC_060179.1:10165262-10172762 GCF_021184085.1 Oncorhynchus gorbuscha
CCCACCTGCCACACAAACACACTGGAGAGCTGATGTATGGTATGTTGCTGTAGTAATGTAAACACACTGGAGAGCTGATGTATGGTATGTTGCTGTAGTAATGTAAACACACTGGAGAGCTGATGTATGGTATGTTGCTGTAATGTAAACACACTGGAGAGCTGATGTATGGTATGTTGCTGTAATGTAAACACACTGGAGAGCTGATGTGTGGTATGTTGCTGTAGTAATGTAAACACACTGGGGAGCTGATGTATGGTATGTTGCTGTAGTAATGTAAACACACTGGAGAGCTGATGTATGGTATGTTGCTGTAATGTAAACACACTGGAGAGCTGATGTATGGTATGTTGCTGTAGTAATGTAAACACACTGGAGAGCTGATGTGTGGTATGTTGCTGTAATGTAAACACACTGGAGAGCTGATGTATGGTATGTTGCTGTAATGTAAACACACTGGAGAGCTGATGTATGGTATGTTGCTGTAGTAATGTAAACACACTGGAGAGCTGATGTATGGTATGTTGATGTAATGTAAACACACTGGAGAGCTGATGTATGGTATGTTGATGTAATGTAAACACACTGGAGAGCTGATGTGTGGTATGTTGCTGTAATGTAAACACACTGGAGAGCTGATGTGTGGTATGTTGATGTAATGTAAACACACTGGAGAGCTGATGTATGGTATGTTGCTGTAATGTAAACACACTGGAGAGCTGATGTATGGTATGTTGCTGTAATGTAAACACACTGGAGAGCTGATGTGTGGTATGTTGCTGTAATGTAAACACACTGGAGAGCTGATGTATGGTATGTTGCTGTAATGTAAACACACTGGAGAGCTGATGTATGGTATGTTGCTGTAGTAATGTAAACACACTGGAGAGCTGATGTATGGTATGTTGCTGTAATGTAAACACACTGGAGAGCTGATGTATGGTATGTTGCTGTAATGTAAACACACTGGAGAGCTGATGTGTGGTATGTTGCTGTAGTAATGTAAACACACTGGGGAGCTGATGTATGGTATGTTGCTGTAATGTAAACACACTGGAGAGCTGATGTATGGTATGTTGCTGTAGTAATGTAAACACACTGGAGAGCTGATGTGTGGTATGTTGCTGTAATGTAAACACACTGGAGAGCTGATGTATGGTATGTTGCTGTAATGTAAACACACTGGAGAGCTGATGTGTGGTATGTTGCTGTAATGTAAACACACTGGAGAGCTGATGTATGGTATGTTGCTGCAGTAATGTTTATTCTGCCGGAACAGTGTTTGTGGAACAGATCCTGAAAGTTAGTTGGATTTGTGATGGGAAATGTTCTATTTCACTGAGGGAAATATTAACACACACACACAGTGTTCTGTCTGACTGAGGAGAAATATCAGTTTGGGATAAGGAGCTGGAGGCGGTGAAATGCATTATTATGGGGGACAAACAGTAAATGTTTACACAATGAAACCGACACACACACCCTTACACACACACACACACTTACACACACACCCTTACACACACTCTTACACAACCTTACATAAACTTACACACCCTTACACACTCTTACACACCCTTACACACTCTTACACACCCTTACACACTCTTACACACCCTTACACAAACTTATACGGGCAGCAGGTAGCCTAGTGGTTAGAGCATTGGGCCCGAAACTGAAAGGTTGCTGAATCAAATCCCCCAAGCTGACAAGGTAAGAATCTGTCGTTCTGCCCCTGAACAAGGCAGTTAACCCACTGTTCCTAGACCAGTTAACCCACTGTTCCTAGACCAGTTAACCCACTGTTCCTAGACCAGTTAACCCACTGTTCCTAGACCAGTTAACCCACTGTTCCTAGACCAGTTAACCCACTGTTCCTAGACCAGTTAACCCACTGTTCCTAGACCAGTTAACCCACTGTTCCTAGACCAGTTAACCCACTGTTCCTAGACCAGTTAACCCACTGTTCCTAGACCAGTTAACCCACTGTTCCTAGGCCGTCATTGAAAATAAGAATTTGTTCTTAACTGACTTGTCTGCTTAAATAATGTTAAAAATGAAATACAAATACACACCAGGGCTGGGCAATGTGGTCTAAAAGTAATATCATGATTTTTATCAGAAATGTAGAAAGAAACAAAACAAAAAGACATCATTGAATAAGTGAAGAAATCAACAATCGCATTAGGCCTAAATGTGCAAACTAACAAATGGTCAACACCACTTGCCAGGCTGACATCATTCTACATACATTTTTTAAATAAGAATGAAAACATGCCTTATGTATCCCTGAAAATGTGCGAAATAACAGAAAGATTACTAAATTGCTGTCAAACAAAACAATGTTATTTTACTTTGCTTCAATAGGTTTCTGGAGAATAAGACAAGCCTATCTATCGACTCAGGCTTGAGGCATGCCTTGTGGCATGTTACAATGTTCCCACATGTGCTGATGACCCTCTACGAAGGGGCAGTTGTAGCAGGAATGCATAAGTACTTCTTTGCAAGATTGCTCAGTCTTGGGAAGTTGGCCTCATGGAGCCTCCACCCCTCAAGTGTCTCGGGTCAAATCAAATTAAATCGAAATATATTGCCCAGCCCTCTTACACATAACTACATATACACCCTTACACCCTTACACACACTTATACACACACCTACACACCCTTATTCAACCTTACACAACCTTACACACCCTTACACATCATTACACACCCTTACACAACCGTG
This sequence comes from Oncorhynchus gorbuscha, assembly GCF_021184085.1. Classification (NCBI taxonomy): domain Eukaryota; kingdom Metazoa; phylum Chordata; class Actinopteri; order Salmoniformes; family Salmonidae; genus Oncorhynchus; species Oncorhynchus gorbuscha. The sequence goes on from NC_060179.1 coordinate 10,167,993, forward strand.
CACACCCTTACACATCATTGCACACCCTTACACACACACCCTTACACACACTTACACACCATTACACAACATGACACACCCTTACACACACACCCTTGCCCACCAATACACATCATTACAAACCCCTACACACACACACCCTTACAACCCACATTTACATTTACATTTAAGTCATTTAGCAGACGCTCTTATCCATACACAACCTTACACACACACACCCGTACACAACCGTACAAACCATTACACACCCTTACACACAATTACACACCCTTACACAACCTTACACACAATTACACACCCTTACACAACCTTACACACAATTACACACACTTACACAACCTTACACACAATTACACACACTTACACAACCTTACACACAATTACACACCCTTACACAACCTTAAACACAATTACACACCCTTACACAACCTTACACACAATTACACACCCTTACACAACCTTACACACAATTACACACCCTTACACAACCTTACACACACTTTCACACCATAACACACCCTTACACAACCTTACACACCCTTACACACCATAACACACCCTTACACACCATTACACACCCTTACACACCATTACACAACCTTACACACACACACCCGTACACAACCTTACACACCATTACACAACCTTACACACCATTACACAACCGTACACACCATAACACACCCTTACACAACCTTACACACCCTTACACACCATAACACACCCGTACACAACCTCACACACCATTACACGCCCTTACACACCCTTACACAACCTTACACACCCTTACACACTCTTACGCACCCTTACACACCATTACACACCCTTACACAACCTTACACACCCTTACACACTCTTACGCACCCTTACACACCATTACACACCCTTACACAACCTTACACACCCTTACACACTCTTACACACCCTTACACACCATAACACAACCTTACACACCCTTACATACACACCCTTGCACACCATTACACACCATTACACATCATTACACACCATTACACAACCTTACACATCCTTACCCTTACATGTGTGTGTTTTCAGGTGTATAAATAAGTGTGTGTGTGTTTCCAGGTGTGTAAATACGTGTGTGTGTGTTTCCAGGTGTGTAAATACGTGTGTTTTGTGTTTTCAGGTGTCTTGTTAGTTTTCCTTGAAAGTAAAGTCTGGAGTTGTTTTACTGTGTGTGTGTGTGTGTGTGTGTGTGTGTGTGTGTGTGTGTGTGTGTGTGTGTGTGTGTGTGTGTGTGTGTGTGTGTGTGTGTGTGTGTGTGTGTGTGTGTGTGTGTGTGTGTTTGTTGACCACAAAGCCAAAGTATTTTTGAGAAGCTATTCATTAACGATTGTCACGCCCTGGTCATTATATTTTGTGTTTTTGGTATATGTTTGGGTAGCCAGGGTGTGACATGGGTTTATATGTTGTGTTTTCGTATTGGGGTTTGTAGTAATTGGGATTGTGTATGATTAGGGGTGTGTCTAGTTAGGCTTGGCTGCCTGAGGCGATTCTCAATTGGAGTCAGCTGCTTATCGTTGTCTCTGATTGGGAACCGTATTTAGGTAGCCTGAGTGCGCGTTGTATTTTGTGGGTGTTTGTACCTGTCTCTGTGTTAGTCACCAGATAGGCAGTAATTAGTTCACGTTCCGTTTGTTGTTTTCTTCTTCAGTTATTTCATGTACCGTATTTATCTTCATTAAAGTCATGAGTAACCTACACGCTGCATTTCGGTCTGACTCTCTTCATACAACAGACGAACATCGTTACAACGATGTAATATATCTGTTATAGATTCTAATCCAGACTTAATCAATATGGCTTTAACAATATGATTACGTCACGCAAGACACCCAGATCTGAATCCTTCTGGGTCTCACAAAGACATCCCACGCTGCAGAATAGTGTATATGTGTATTTGTTCACCCTGCATTCAATGACCTTCAGTTCCATAACATTTACCTTGTCAAAACGTACATGTTTAGAAATGAAGAATGATTTATCTGCACGGCATATTGTTTTGGCCTCTGAGAGTTGACAACAGCATTCATCTCCATAACCTTCGGTAGCTGTCTGCGTATTGCAATTGAGATAAATAGTATATTAATCCTAATACAGTCATTTTGTCTGGCTGTAGGAATGTGGGGTGAAACCCTTGCCTGGCTACCCAGAATCCTTACTCAGGCCAAATGCTAGGACACGCCGACGGATGTTCGTTTCTTCTCCACGTTGAGTCAGGATTTCCCGAACCCTTCAACCAATGTGAACACATTCGTGGTGCTCTGATTGGTCCAGAAATGGTTGGGTTGTTCCAGGGACAGAACACACGTTGGTAACGCGAACGTTTGCCATTGGCCGATTGGTTAGAGATGATCCAATCACTGATGACTTTATTGAGTCCCATGCCCCTCGTGCGAATGATGAATTTGTTTTGTGTGAGTCATCAGGTTAGTTAAACCGTAGTATTTCTGTTCTGCAGTGTAAATACATGACGTGACTTGTAGGTTAGTCTTTTATAGGGGGGGGGGGGTCTCTGTGTGGTCTCTAATGCAGTGGTACTTGGGAACTATTAGATGTTGCCGTTGAAAAACAGTGCATGAATAATGTTTTTTTTGTTTGTGACAGAGGTAAAGAAGGAGTTTACCCAATCACCCTTCATAGATATGATTTAGACTGGGTTGTATTATTACTGTAACAGGTTAAGGACTGGGTTGTATTACTGTAACAGGTTAAGGACTGGGTTGTATTACTGTAACAGTGTAAGGACTGGGTTGTATTACTGTAACAGTGTAAGGACTGGGTTGTATTACTGTAACAGGTTAAGGACTGGGTTGTATTACTGTAACAGTTTAAGGACTGGGTTGTATTACTGTAACAGTGTAAGGACTGGGTTGTATTACTGTAACAGGTTAAGGACTGGGTTGTATTACTGTAACAGTGTAAGGACTGGGTTGTATTACTGTAACAGGTTAAGGACTGGGTTGTATTACTGTAACAGTTTAAGGACTGGGTTGTATTACTGTAACAGGTTAAGGACTGGGTTGTATTACTGTAACAGTTTAAGGACTGGGTTGTATTACTGTAACAGGTTAAGGACTGGGTTGTATTACTGTAACAGGTTAAGGACTGGGTTGTATTACTGTAACAGTGTAAGGACTGGGTTGTATTACTGTAACAGTTTAAGGACTGGGTTGTATTACTGTAACAGTTTAAGGACTGGGTTGTATTACTGTAACAGTTTAAGGACTGGGTTGTATTACTGTAACAGTGTAAGGACTGGGTTGTATTACTGTAACAGTGTAAGGACTGGGTTGTATTACTGTAACAGTGTAAGGACTGGGTTGTATTACTGTAACAGGTTAAGGACTGGGTTGTAACAGTGTAAGGACTGGGTTGTATTACTGTAACAGTGTAAGGACTGGGTTGTATTACTGTAACAGTGTAAGGACTGGGTTGTATTACTGTAACAGTGTAAGGACTGGGTTGTATTACTGTAACAGTGTAAGGACTGGGTTGTATTACTGTAACAGGTTAAGGACTGGGTTGTATTACTGTAACAGTGTAAGGACTGGGTTGTATTACTGTAACAGTGTAAGGACTGGGTTGTATTACTGTAACAGTGTAAGGACTGGGTTGTATTACTGTAACAGGTTAAGGACTGGGTTGTATTACTGTAACAGTTTACAAGTGTGTGCCCAGGACACCCATACGTAGAATGTATGCACACATGACTGTAAGTCGCTTTGGATAAAAGCGTCTGCTAAATGGCATATATTATTATTATTATTATTACCTGACAGATAACATGTCATGTCTCCACCTATCAGATGTCTCCACCTATCAGATAGCATCAGACATGTCTCCACCTATCAGACATCTCCACCTATCAGATAGCATCAGCACTCCATCAGCCCAGGACATCTGGCATGGAATCTCTCAGTCATCCAATGTAATGTCTATGACGTTACTCTCTGTGGCGTGTCGGTGTGCGCCGACATTACCAATACAGGCAGAACCTTGAGATAATTGTCTGCAGGTTTGCTGCTGTCTTTGACTGTTGATGAGAAGTGACATTCAGATTGTCAGAAAATGAGAAAACATCACTCTAGAAAAATGTTGTAATGGATAAATATTATTAAAGTCTACATTTCCTGAAGGTTTCTGCTATAATACGTAACCTTCCCTTTAGAGACATGACATGTAGACTGTCAGAGACTGTTTGAATAGGCTGTCAAAAGGGTAGGAAATCTTAACTAAAGAAAACATACATCTGGACAGTTACAGCATATAGAGATGAGGAAATATTCCTTCTAAAGGACAGACAAGCTAAAAGCCATGTGGATATACTTTCTACAGAGTGGGGGAGGAAGGAATAGCTAAAGATGGAATGGTCTTGACTGGCAGTGTTTGACAGGTGCTTTACATTAGAAAGTCACTAGTGCATTCCACCTTTAAACGTTCTTTCAAAAGATACTCTATGTGATGCCAAGGCAGTGGAGTTCGAATAGCCATCTATAAACAGATCAATTTGGAGCAGAATGTGAATGTGTTTTTATCGGCTCCATGTTGAAAAGGGGCCCCATGAGGAGTAGTGCCCCCCCAACCCCACCCGCACACATACACATATATATATATATACACTACATGACCAAAGGTAGGTGGACACCTGCTTGTCGAACATCTCATTCCAAAATCATGGGTATTAATATGGAGTTGGTCCCCCCCATTGCCGCTATAACAGCCTCCACTCTTCTGAGAAGGCTTTAA
>NC_060179.1:10175262-10215262 GCF_021184085.1 Oncorhynchus gorbuscha
TCATTGGGCAGTATTATTGGGCAGTATTATTGGGAAATATCTAGTATCATAGTGCAGTATCATTGTGCAGTATCATAGGGCAGTATAATTGGGCAGTATTATTGGGCAGTATTATTGGGAAGTATCTAGTATCATTGAGCAGTATCTTTGGGCAGCGTCATTTGTCAGTATCTAGTATCATTGGGCAGTATCACTGGGCAGTGTCTAGAAACATTGGGCAGTATCAAGTATCATTGGGCAGTATCACTGGCAGTATCAAGTATCATTGGGCAGTATCATTGGGCAGTATCACTGGGCAGTATCACTGGGCAGTATCACTGAGCAGTATCACTGGGCAGTATCACTGGGCAGTATCACTGGGCAGTATCACTGGGCAGTATCATTGGGCAGTATCACTGGGCAGTATCATTGGGCAGTATCACTGGGCAGTATCATTGGGCAGTATCACTGGGCAGTATCATTGGGCAGTATCACTGGGCAGTGTCTAAACTCAGGGAAAAAAGAACCGTCCCTTTTTCAGGACCCTGTTTCAAAGACAATTAGTAAAAATCCAAATAACTTCACACATCTTTATTGTAAAGGGTTTAAACACTGTTTCCCATGCTTGTTCAATGAACCACACAATGAATGAACATACACCTGTGGAACGGTCGTTAAGACACTAACAGCTTACAGACGGTAGGCAATTAAGGTCACAGTTATGGAAACTTAGGACACTAAAGAGGCCTACTGACTCTGAAAACCCCCAAAAGAAAGATGCACAGGGACCCTGCTCATCTGTGTGAACGTGCCTTAGGCATGCTGCAAGGAGGCATGAGGACTGCAGATGTGGCCAGGGCATTAAATTGCCATTTCTGTACTGTGAGACGCCTAATACAGCACTACAGAAAGACAGGCTGGGCAGCTGATCGTCCTGGCAGTGGCAGACCACGTGTTACAACACCTGCACAGGATCGGTACATCCCAACATCACACCTGCGGGACAGGGACAGTTTGGCAACAACAACTGCCAGAGTTACACCAGGAACGCACAATCCCTCCATCAGTGCTCAGACTGTCCGCAATAGGCTGAGAGAGGCTGGACTGAGGCTTGTAGGCCTGTTGTAAGGCAGGTCCTCACCAGACATCTCCGGCAACAACGTTGCATATGGGTCCAAACCCTCCGTCGCTGGACCAGACAGGACTGGCAAAAAGTCCTCTTCACTGACGAGTCACGGTTTTGTCTCACCAGGGGTGATGGTGGGATTTGCGTTTATCATCGAAGGAATGAGCATTACACCGAGGCCTGTACTTTGGAGCGGGATCGATATGGAGGTGGAGGGTCCGTCATGGTCTGGGGCGGTGTGTCACAGCATCATCGGACTGAGCTTGTTGTCATTTCAGGCAATCTCAACGCTGTGCTTTACAGAAAAGACTTCCTCCTCCCTCATGCGGTACCCTTCCTGCCGTCTCATCCTGACATGACCCCCCAGCATGACAATGCCACCAGCCATACTGCTCATTCTCTGCGTGATTTCCTGCAAGACAGGAATGTCAGTGTTCTGCCATGGCCAGCGAAGAGGCCGGATCTCAATCCCATTGAACACGTCTGGGACCTGTTGGATCGGAGGGTGAGGGCCAGAGCCATTCCCCCCAGACATATCTGGGACCTGTTGGATCGGAGGGTGAGGGCTAGGGCCATTCCCACCAGACATATCTGGGACCTGTTGAATTGGAGGGTGAGGGCTAGGGCCATTCCCCCAGACATATCTGGGACCTGTTGAATCGGAGGGTGAGGGCTAGGGCCATTCCCACCAGACATATCTGGGACCTGTTGAATCGGAGGGTGAGGGCCAGAGCCATTCCCCCCAGACATATCTGGGACCTGTTGAATCGGAGGGTGAGGGCTAGGGCCATTCCCCCCAGACATATCTGGGACCTGTCGAATCGGAGGGTGAGGGCTAGGGCCATTCCCCCCCAGAAATGTCAGGGAACTTGCAGGTGCCTTGGTGGAAGAGTGGGGTAACATCTCACAGCAAGGACTGGCAAATCTGGTGCAGTCCATGAGGAGAAGATGCATTGCAGTACTTAATGCAGCTGGTGGCCACACCAGATACTTACTGACTGTTACTTTTGATTTTAATCCCCCTCTTTGTTCAGGCACACATTATTCCAATTCTGTTAGTCACATAGAAATTGTTCAGTTTATGTCTCAGTTGTTGAATCTTGTTATGTTCATACAAATATTTACACATGTTAAGTTTGCTGAAAATAAACGCAGTTGACATTGAGAGGACGTTTCTTCTTTTACCGAGTTTTGTAACATTGGGCAGTATCACTTGGCAGAATCTAGTATCATTGGGCAGTATCACTTGGCAGAATCTAGTATCATTGGGCAGTATCACTTGACAGAATCTAGTATCATTGGGCAGTATCACTTGGCAGAATCTAGTATTATTGGGCAGTAACACTGGGCAGTATCTAGTAACATTGGGTTGCTCAGAGCCTCTACTGTTCTGCTTGGCCCTGAAGCGTCTCTGGGTTGCTCAGAGCCTCTACTGTTCTGCTTGGCCCTGAAGTGTCTCTGGGTTGCTCAGAGCCTCTACTGTTCTGCTTGGCCCTGAAGCGTCTCTGGGTTGCTCAGAGCCTCTACTGTTCTGCTTGGCCCTGACGCGTCTCTTGGTTGCTCAGAGCCTCTACTGTTCTGCTTGGCCCTGAAGCGTCTCTGGGTTGCTCAGAGCCTCTACTGTTCTGCTTGGCCCTGAAGCGTCTCTGGGTTGCTCAGAGCCTCTACTGTTCTGCTTGGCCCTGAAGCGTCACTTGGTTGCTCAGAGCCTCTACTGTTCTGCTTGGCCATGAAGCGTCTCTGGGTTGCTCAGAGCCTCTACTGTTCTGCTTGGCCCTGAATCGTCTCTGGGTTGCTCAGAGCCTCTACTGTTCTGCTTGGCCCTGAAGCGTCTCTGGGTTGCTCAGAGCCTCTACTGTTCTGCTTGGCCCTGAAGCGTCTCTGGGTTGCTCAGAGCCTCTACTGTTCTGCTTGGCCCTGAAGCGTCTCTGGGTTTCCTGAAACAAGTCACATATTATTAAGTCTGTGGGACCCATTTTCAATGTTTACTAAAAATAAAAATTATACAATTAATATTTTTTTTCTCCTGAGACTCATTGGCCTTGGCTCATTTTCTGTGAAGAACATGTCAAATAACACCATTGAGGGCCCACTGTGCACCCCACTACACATTTATTTTGCATATGTGGTGTCCACTGGAAAAAGTGTGGGAAAGTGTGTGTGTAGGTGAAAACAAGTTCAAATGAAACAAGAAGGTTTGCTGTGTGCCTTCACTCTGTCTTCCTCCTCCCTGGGCCTTGCTGTGTTTTAAAAACCCAAGTGTACTAATCTTCATTTTTTAACATTTCTCACAGATTAACACATCATTAGAGAGTTACAGTGTGTGTTTGTGTGTGAGTGTTGGTTGAGTGTTGGTTGGGCTTCTATCCTTGTGGAGAAAAACATCCACAGATTAACACATCATTAGAGAGTTACAGTGTGTGTTTGTGTGTGAGTGTTGGTTGAGTGTTGGTTGGGCTTCTATCCTTGTGGAGAAAAACATCCCGCCAAAGTCCCCACAAGGATAGTAAAATAAGGAACATTCTACCTTTATGGGGACATTTCCACTCATCCCCATGAGGACAAAGGTTATTTTAAGCTTTGGGGTTGGTTTTAGGGTTAGAATTAGGGTAAGCGTTATGTTTCGGTTTAGGGTTAGGAGTTAGGTTTGGGTTAGGGTTACGGGTTATGGTTAGGGGTTAGGGTTACGGTTACGGTTTAGGGTTAGGGTTAGGTTTAGGCTTAGGCTTAGGTTTAGGCTTAGGCTTATAGGCTTAGGCTTAGGCTTAGGCTTAGGCTTAGGGTTAGGGTTAGGGGTTAGGTTTAGGGTTAGGGAGTATCTTGAAGAGAACATAAACAAATATCCACATCAGGTTCATTACAACTATCTGTTACATCACCGATTGGAGACCAAGACGGTTTAATTGGTCCATGGCAAATAGTTTTTTTACAGCCCACTGCGTGTCCGACTGGCTACATTCTTAAGCATCAATGCATTCTCTTTATGACCACACTACTCACAATGTGGCATTTTAATACCCAACGCAGGAAATTAAACATAGTCCACGTAGCTTTTACTTTGTGTACTACACCTCTCTCATTGGTCCCTGTAGTAACTTTTACTTTGTGTAATACACCTCTCTATATAATATAATATAATATGCCATTTAGCAGACGCTTTTATCCAAAGCGACTTACAGTCATGTGTGCATACATTCTACGTATGGGTGGTCCCGGGAATCAAACCCACTACCCTGGCGTTACAAGCGCCATGCTCTACCAACTGAGCTACAGAAGGACCACATTGGTCCCTGTAGTAACTTCTACTTTGTGTAATACACCTCTCTCATTGGTCCCTGTAGTAACTTTTACTTTGTGTAATACACCTCTCTCATTGGTCCCTGTAGTAACTTTTACTTTGTGTAATACACCTCTCTCATTGGTCCCTGTAGTAACTTTTACTTTGTGTAATACACCTCTCTCATTGGTCCCTGTAGTAACTCCCCTTCATGTGTCTTCATGTGTCTTCATGAGTCTTCAAGCTGCACTTATGTCACTTATTGGGCGACCCGACCAAATTTAACATAGAAACGTGAGTTATAGATGTGTCTTTCTCATTGAAAGCAAGTGTAAGCAGCGGCAGAGCTGTTCTATGTGCGTTATTTCTATGCTTCCCATTCATTTTTTTGCGTGTCTTTTACCATTTGGTTTTGTACACTAGCTTCAAACAGCTGAAAATACCATATGTTTTACTATGTAAAATATATTTCACAGCGGTTTAGTACAAAGATTATACTTGCCTCCTTTTGTCACATAAACTGAAATTAGGTGAACTATTAGAATTTTATCAAACAGGAAATGGCGGAGAGATTTCTGCATTGTGCATCTTGGGGAGGCAAAGTAGCCTAGTGGTTAGGGTGTTGGACTGGTAACCGGAAGGTTGCAAGTTCAAACCCCCAAGCTGACAAATCTGTCGTTCTACCCCTGAACAGGCAGTTAACCCACTGTTCCTAGGCAGTCATTGAAAATAAGACTTTGTTCTTAACTGACTTGCCTAGTTAAATAATGGTAAAAAAACTAACCTTAAGTGACACACAGAGTTATCCCACTGTTCCTAGGCAGTGACACACAGAGTTAACCCACTGTTCCTAGGCAGTGACACACAGAGTTAACCCACTGTTCCTAGGCAGTGACACACAGAGTTAACCCACTGTTCCTAGGCAGTGACACACAGAGTTAACCCACTGTTCCTAGGCAGTGACACACAGAGTTAACCCACTTTCCTAGGCAGTGACACACAGAGGACATTATGTCATCTTGTTAAATGTTTCTTTATTTCTTCCCTTAAAGGGGTTCGCTGTAAAGTGCATGTTGAATTAAAATATTTTATTGCAGACTTATTTTTGCTGTAGGGGTTTTCTGGTTTGATTCAGCACTTTGAGATACCTCTGACCTGAGGGCTCAGCTAACTAAATTTGATTTGATTTGAAATTTATTGACTTATTTTGACTTGTAGTGGAACTCTGGTTTGGTCGCCCCTGACCTCTGACCTGAGGCTCAGCTCCACTGGCATTTGAGACCCAGGAAAATCTGACCTCTGTGTTTTATTCTTACTATAAAGGACCAGGGTAAGTTTTCACCTGATCATGAGGGTTTCAGCAGCTCTGGTCAACACTGACCTCTGTGTTTATATTCTTACTATATCAAGGACCAGAAGGCTTCTCCTGACCACACGACCTCACCTCCAGGTTGGTTAACCTGAACCTAATTTTAACAGTTTTCATTCTGACATTGAACAGGTGTTTATTTTGACTTTATATTAAGGTTTTATTCTCAATCCAACTTCACAAAATAGTGGCCATTTCATATTTTCGTTTTACCACACAGGCGACAGCAAAAACACCCTACATTCTCCAGTTGGACACGTCTTGACAGCCGGCATTTATGTGTAATATATAGGCACTCAATTTAAACCCTCCATTACCCCCATGTTTACTCCTAGAGACATAAGGTATTCTAGTCCCAGTCGGTTCCACATGTCTATTGTGTCAGGCCAGGTTGTTCTTTATATAGTTTGAGCTCTCTGAGACTGAAGACTGCCCTCGTCTCTGGAGCTGGGGGAGGGGGGTCATATTTGGATAGTCTGTCATTCTTTTCATAGTGTGTCAACCGCTCTGTGTCTGAACTCGGAAAAACAAACCAGGAAAGAGTGACGGAGAAGGGAAAAAGGCAAAGGGGGATATAAGTGGGGAGGAGGGGAAAGGGGGATAGAAATGGGGAGGAGGGGAAAGGGGGATATAAATGGGGAGTAGGGGAAAGGGGGATAGAAATGGGGAGTAGGGGAAAGGGGGATAGAAATGGGGAGGACGGGAAAGGGGGATAGAAATGGGGAGGAGGGAAAGGGGGTTAGAAGTGGGGATGAGGGGAAAGGGGATAGAAATGGGGAGGAGGGGAAAGGGGGATAGAAATGGGGAGGAGGGGAAAGGGGATAGTCATCTGGAAGTGGGGAGGAGGGGAAAGGGGATAGAAATGGGGAGGAGGGGAAAGGGGGATAGAAGTGGGGAGGAGGGGAAAGGGTGATAGAAATGGGGAGGAGGGGAAAGGGGGATAGAAATGGGGAGGAGGGGAAAGGGTGATAGAAATGGGGAGGAGGTGAAATGGGATAGACGTGGGGAGGAGGGGAAAGGGGGATATAAGTGGGGAGGAGGGAAAGGGGGATAGAAATGGGGAGGAGGGGAAAGGGGGATAGAAGTGGGGAGGAGGGGAAAGGGGGATAGAAATGGGGAGGAGGGGAAAGGGGGATAGAAATGGGAAGGAGGGGAAAGGGGGATAGAAGTGGGGAGGAGGGGAAAGGGGGATAGAAGTGGGGAGGAGGTGAAATGGGATAGAAGTGGGGAGGAGGGGAAAGGGGATAGAAGTGGGGAGGAGGGAAAGGAGATAGAAGTGGGGAGGAGGGGAAAGGGGGATAGAAGTGGGGAGGAGGGGAAAGGGGGATAGAAGTGGGGAGGAGGGGAAAGGGGGATAGAAGTGGGGAGGAGGGAAAGAGGGATAGAAGTGGGGAGGAGGGGAAAGGGGGATAGAAGTGGGGAGGAGGGGAAAGGGGGATAGAGGTGGGGAGGAGGGGAAAGGGGATAGAGGTGGGGAGGAGGGGAAAGGGGATAGAAGTGGGGAGGAGGGTAGAAGTGGGGAGGAGGGGAAAGGGGGATTTAAGTGGGGAGGAGGGGAAAGGGGGTTGAAGTGAGGAGGAGGGGAAAGGGGGATTGAAGTGGGGAGAAGGGGAAAGGGGGACAGAAGTGGGGAGGAGGGGAAAGGGGGATTGAAGTGGGGAGAAGGGGAAAGGGGGATAGAAGTGGGGAGGAGGGGAAAGGGGGATTGAAGTGGGGAGAAGGGGAAAGGGGGATAGAAGTGGGGAGGAGGGGAAAGGGGGATAGAAGTGGGGAGGAGGGAAAGGGGGATAGAAGTGGGGAGGAGGGAAAGAGGGATAGAAGTGGGGAGGAGGGGAAATGGGGATAGAAGTGGGGAGGAGGGGAAAGGGGGATTGAAGTGGGGAGAAGGGGAAATGGGGATAGAAGTGGGGAGGAGGGGAAAGGGGATAGAAGTGGGGAGGAGGGGAAAGAGTGATAGATGTGGGGAGGAGGGGAGAGAAGTGGGGAGGAGGGGAAAGGGGATTGAAGTGAGGAGGAGGGGAAAGGGGGATTGAAGTGGGGAGGAGGGAAAGGGGGATAGAAGTGGGGAGGAGGGTAGAAGTGGGGAGGAGGGGAAAGGGGGATAGAAGTGGGGAGGAGGGAAAAGGGGGATAAAAGTGGGGAGGAGGGTAGAAGTGGGGAGGAGGGGAAAGGGGGATGTCTATTGAAGAAGTTTTATAAATCCCTTGGTTCCTTTTATAAAGGACAAGGTCAGGGTTCATTTGAGGTTCATATCGTGTTCCTACCGAAATTAAAGCTATTGCTTCTTCACTAGAGCCCTACAAAACACTAACGTCACATTAAAGCCCTGAGGTAAATCCACCAATTCACTCAGTGATTCTACCAAGAACACTCAGTTTTATATAGATCCTACCAGTGTTCTACTTAGCTTTAAGTAGTTATATCGTTCAGTGTTTTACAACTTCCCAGTATTCTAACAGTGTTCTCCCCATACCCCTCTCTCAGCCCAAACAAAACTGATAAATAATGTCCTGTCATCATCTAACATTAGACGTTTGTTTCTCATTAGATCTCATATCCCAGGGTAAATACATCAGCTCTGGCTTATGAGTGTGTATGAGCCCTTAGTCTCGTCTTAAAACATAAATCCTCAGTTGTGAATGTTGTATTCTCCTTCCCTCTCCCCTCCGAGGGACCTGAGTGGGGAGATACCCTGGTGGGACCACAGCTGATTTATGGGGGAAACGCTGGGTAATTGAAGCCTTGGTTTCCCTCGAGGGTGTCGCTGCCACATTTGTATGCTCTAGAGCTTCCTCACGATATAAATAATGAGCCTGCCGGCTGCACCAGAGGCGCATCCCAAACTCCCGTCCCCCTGGAGAATTAGAGCGGAACCTGCCATCAACCGCAGCCAAATCTCAGGGCGGAAGTTGTTGTGATCTCTCTCTCCGATAGTTATTTCACCAAGGCTAATGAAAATGTATTAGCTCTGCGTCTCCCAGTTTAACTTGATCTTATTCTCATTAATACGTAGAACCCTGAGGATTGGAAGAAGAGAGAAGCAGCTTTATCAACAGTGATTCCATCCTGTTAGGTGATGTTGATGTGCTCTATACTCCTACAGTTTGACAAAGAGGTTGATTCAGCGATGTGTTTTTTAGTACGTAGCTACTAGCAGTGACTCGGGCAGGCGGTCAGTAAGTTGTATCGGGCTGAACGCCGCAGCTTGACAGAAGTAAACAGCTGGTTGGTGGTTTGATGCAGTTGAGGTTAGGCTGTTAGTTTCAGGTGTTTTGCATGTTTTTGACAGATAACATTTTTTACTCCAACCGAAGCTGTACTCCATCAATGTCTACAGGTCTACAGTAGAAGCTCTCTGAAAGTTCAGATAACGTACAGGTCCGGTATACACAAATCAGGATTTAACATAATATCAGCAACAGTAAATGGTTTAACTCTCGACCACGAAAAGTGTTTTGAAATCCCGGAGCCACAGTAAAACCAGCAATAAATATAACAAACAAATATTACTGGCAGTTTCAGACAATAATTATTAGAGTACAATATTGTCAAGTATCAGGATTATTAGAATACAATATTGTGAGAGCAGATTATCCAATCCCCAATGCTTACATTAACTATTAGGGGAATGGACAATATCTGACCCTAGATCAGGCGTTAGGGTAACCTTCCTCTTAGGCCATTACTATTCACTCACTACCTATCAGGTTTCAGGGCTGTATGGAGCTGACTGGTAATCCGACAGGGATCTATGATTCTATTCGTCAAGGGTTAATGGATCGGGAGCCATGGAGACAGACATGTTGAGGGTGATCTGGGGTTTGACGTATTCATTTAGTTCATCATTACTGTAGCTAGAACTAATGCATACTGTATATGGTGTGTGTGTGTGTGTGTGTGTGTGTGTGTGTGTGTGTGTGTGTGTGTGTGTGTGTGTGTGTGTGTGTGTGTGTGTGTGTGTGTGTGTGTGTGTGTGTGTGTGTGTGTGTGTGTGTGTGTGTGTGTGTGTGTGTGTGTGTGTGTGTGTGCTGTGCTGTACTGTACTGTACTGTGGAGGAATATATCTCTGGGGTCAGGGGCAAAGGTTAAGGCATTGACAACTATGAGATAACAGTCTAAGAATCACTTTAGAAGGACCTTGGATTCAAAGAGGCATGAACACACACACACACACACACACACACACACACACACACACACACACACACACACACACACACACACACACACACACACACACACACACACACACACACACACACACACACACACACACACACACACACACACACACACACACAGGACCTCACCCTCACCCCTCACACACACCCTATACAGTATGCAATAGTTGTAGCTACAGTAATGATGAACTAAATGGAGTGTAAGGCGTGTGGTTGGAAGCCCAGGTGGGAAACTGTACTGCTTTACCCTCAAGCTTTTAACCTGACATACTTCACTAAATACTACAGCTGCCAGGAGACATTCTGGACATGGGGTAGATTAGGACTCATTGTAAGGCTCTCAGAACAGAAATAAGTGCAAAACTGTTTATGTTTCTTCATTTAATCTTCATTCTAACAGGAACTTCATTCTAACAGGTTTGAACCTCTTTCCTAAGAGAGGAGACCTAAGCAGCACCAGACAACATTAGTGTTCATGAGAGAGGAGACGTAAACAGCACCAGACAACATTAGTGTTCATGAGAGAGGAGACGTAAACAGCACCAGACAACATTAGTGTTCATAAGAGAGGAGACGTAAACAGCACCAGACAACATTAGTGTTCATGAGAGAGGAGATGTAAACAGCACCAGACAACATTAGTGTTCATGAGAGAGGAGACGTAAACAGCACCAGACAACATTAGTGTTCATGAGAGAGGAGACGTAAACAGCACCAGACAACATTAGTGTTCATGAGAGAGGAGACCTAAACAGCACCAGACAACATTAGTGTTCATGAGAGAGGAGACGTAAACAGCACCAGACAACATTAGTGTTCATGAGAGAGGAGACCTAAACAGCACCAGACAACATTAGTGTTCATGAGAGAGGAGACCTAAGCAGCACCAGACAACATTAGTGTTCATGAGAGAGGAGACGTAAACAGCACCAGACAACATTAGTGTTCATAAGAGAGGAGACCTAAGCAGCACCAGACAACATTAGTGTTCATGAGAGAGGAGACCTAAACAGCACCAGACAACATTAGTGTTCATAAGAGAGGAGACCTAAGCAGCACCAGACAACATTAGTGTTCATAAGAGAGGAGACCTAAGCAGCACCAGACAACATTAGTGTTCATGAGAGAGGAGACGTAAACAGCACCAGACAACATTAGTGTTCATGAGAGAGGAGACGTAAACAGCACCAGACAACATTAGTGTTCATGAGAGAGGAGACGTAAACAGCACCAGACAACATTAGTGTTCATAAGAGAGGAGACCTAAACAGCACCAGACAACATTAGTGTTCATGAGAGAGGAGACGTAAACAGCACCAGACAACATTAGTGTTTATAAAACTACAGGTGTTATCGGACCCCATCACAATACCGAACAATACTCACAAAGACAACATAATATAGGCCAACAACACTTTATTATATACTGTGGCTATTGGCTAAGCATTTCTCTTTATCCACCCTCTTTTTTCTGCTCTTTTTTTCTCAGATTTGATTGGCTAATGTGTGTCTTTCTCTACTTTGATTGGCAGATATGGAGCCTTGGATCCACAGGTTCCGGGCTGAGGGCACAGTGGATTATTCTCAGCTAACCTTTGACCCCAGCCAGAACGAACTGATAGTCGGAGCCAGGTATTATATTCCCCCCACCCCCCCTCCCTGTCCCCTCTCTCTCTCTCTCTCGCTTCTTCTCTTTTTCTCTTTCTGGCTTTTTCTCTTGCTATCCCTCTCACTCATGATTGATGACACCTTTTGAAAATCCTCTGATTGAGTAGTGATTTTCTAGCTGTTCTCCAGTGATGTTCATTGTCTCTGCCAAGCACAACACCTTTAATTCAGCTCAGTGTGTGTGTGTGTGTGTGTGTGTGTGTGTGTGTGTGTGTGTGTGTGTGTGTGTGTGTGTGTGTGTGTGTGTGTGTGTGTGTGTGTGTGTGTGTGTGTGTGTGTGTGTGTGTGTGTGTGTGTGTGTGTGTGTGTGTGTGTGTGTGTGTGTGTGTGTGTGTGTGTGTGTGTGTGCGTGCGTGCGTGCGTGTGTGCGTGTGTGTGTTTTTTATGTGTGTGTATCCCAATCCTGCTAATGACCTTGGTTGTCAATATAAGCTGTTGTCTCCAGAGTTTAGAAGATAGCTGAGGAAACAGAGAGCTGGAGGACCAAGACAGAGACACAGAGCTGGGGGAATAAATTAATGTACTGCTGATGGATTCAAGGAAATGGAGGAGTTGGGAATACTTGCAGGGATTGACAGATAAGAAGAAGATAATTGAGTAAACGTGGAGAGGGGAGAGAGTCTGCGTAAGGGAGAGCGAGAAAGATAGAAAAAGAAAGGGTGAGTTCTGCATGAATGCAAGCAATACTGGGCTAGATGGAAACTGGGCTAGATGGAACTTTTACTGGACTAGGTGGAACTTTTACTGGGCTAGATGGAACTTTTACTGGACTAGGTGGAACTGTTACTGGGCTGGGTGGAACTTTTACTGGGCAAGATGGAACTTTTACTGGGCTAGGTGGAACATTTACTGGGCTAGATGGAACTATTAGTGGACTACGTGGAACTTTTACTGGGCTAGGTGGGACTTTTACTGGGTTAGGTGGAACTTTTACTGGGCTAGATGGAACTTTTACTGGGGATAGATGGAACTTTTACTGGGCTAGATGGAACTTTTACTGGGCTAGATGGTACTTTTACTGGACTAGGTGGAACTTTTACTGGACTAGGTGGAACTTTTACTGGGCTAGATGGAACTTTTACTGGGCTAGATGGAACTTTTACTGGACTAGGTGGAACTTTTACTGGGCTAGATGGAACTTTTACTGGACTAGGTGGAACTTTTACTGGGCTAGATGGAACTTATACTGGACTAGATGGAACTTTTACTGGGCTAGATGGAACTTTTACTGGGCTAGATGGAACTTTTACTGGGCTAGATGGAACTTTTACTGGGCTAAATGGAACTTATAATGGGCTAGATGGAACTTTTACTGGGCTAGATGGAACTTTTACTGGACTAGGTGGAACTTTTACTGGGCTAGATGGAACTTCTCCTGGGCTAGATGGAACTTTTACTGGGCTAGATGGAACTTTTACTGGACTAGGTGGAACTTTTACTGGGCTAGATGGAACTTTTGTTCAAGTCACAAATATGTTAAGAACATTTCCAAGGAGAGTGATTTCATTTGACCCTGACTATTATAAAACACTGGGAGAGTGATTTCATTTGACCCTGACTATTATAAAACACTAGGAGAGTGATTACAATTGACCCTGACTATTATAAAACACTGGGAGAGTGACTACATTTCACCCTGACTATTATAAAACACTGGGAGAGTGATTACATTTGACCCTGACTATTATAAAACACTGGAACTATTATAAAACACTGGGAGAGTGATTACATTTCACCCTGACTATTATAAAACACTGGGAGAGGATTACATTTCACCCTGACTATTATAAAACACTGGGATTTCATTTGACCCTGACTATTATAAAACACTGGGGAACTACATTTGACCCTGACTATTATAAAACACTGGGAGAGTGACTACAATTGAACTATTATAAAACACTGGGAGAGTGACTACATTTCACCCTGACTATTATAAAACACTGGGAGAGTGACTACATTTCACCCTGACTATTATAAAACACTGGGAGAGTGATTACATTTGACCCTGACTATTATAAAACACTGGGAGAGTGAATGTCACCCTGACTATTATAAAACACTGGGAGAGTGATTACATTTGACCCTGACTATTATAAAACACTGGGAGAGTGATTACATTTCACCCTGACTATTATAAAACACTGGGAGAGATTACATTTGAACTTTATACAACACTAGGAGAGTGATTACAATTGACCCTGACTATTATAAAACACTGGGAGAGTTTACATTTGACCCTGACTATTATAAAACACTGGAATTTGACCCTGACTATTATAAAACACTAGGAGAGGATTACAATTGACCCTGACTATTATAAAACACTTTGACTACATTTCAGATGGAACATTTTTGACCATTATAAAACACTGGGAGAGTGATTACATTTCACCCTGACTATTATAAAACACTGGGAGAGTGATTACATTTCACCCTGACTATTATAAAACACTGGGAGAGTGATTACATTTCACCCTGACTATTATAAAACACTGGGAGAGTGATTTCATTTGACCCTGACTATTATAAAACACTGGGAGAGTGACTACATTTGACCCTGACTAAAACACTGGGAGAGTGACTACAATTGACCCTGACTATTATAAAACACTGGGAGAGTGACTACATTTCACCCTGACTATTATAAAACACTGGGAGAGTGACTACATTTCACCCTGACTATTATAAAACACTGGGAGAGTGATTACATTTGACCCTGACTATTATAAAACACTGGGAGAGTGATTACATTTCACCCTGACTATTATAAAACACTGGGAGAGTGATTACATTTGACCCTGACTATTATACAACACTAGGAGAGTGATTACATTTGACCCTGACTATTATAAAACACTATGAGAGTGATTACATTTGACCCTGACTATTATAAAACACTGGGAGAGTGATTACATTTGACCCTGACTATTATAAAACACTGGGAGAGTGATTACATTTGACCCTGACTATTATAAAACACTGGGAGATTGATTACATTTGACCCTGACTATTATAAAACACTTGATTACATTTGACCCTGACTATTATACAACACTAGGAGAGTGATTACATTTGACCCTGACTATTATAAAACACTAGGAGAGTGATTACATTTGACCCTGACTATTATAAAACACTGGGAGAGTGATTACATTTGACCCTGACTATTATAAAACACTAGGAGAGTGATTACATTTGACCCTGACTATTATAAAACACTGGGAGAGTGATTACATTTGACCCTGACTATTATACAACACTAGGAGAGTGGAACATTTATCCTTCCCTCTCAGACACTAGTCTGACCCAGGGGCTAAAGGGTGTTCCTGTCTGTCCCTGGAGTGGTCTGGACTAGCCTCGCTTCTCTTTCTCTAGATGAGAGGGCTCAGGCTTAGTGACAGATCTAGGATAATCTAGGCTAAGGGGCTAGGGGTTGATTTGAGACCTAAATTGACTCAGTGAGAGGGATCTAGAAGAATCTAGGCAAGGGGCTAGGGGTTGATTTCAGACTTACTCTGTCAACTTACATTGACTCAGTGAGAGGGATCTAGAAGAATCTAGGCTAAGGGGCTAGGGGTTGATTTGAGACTTACTGTCAACCTAAATATTCAGTGACAGGGATCTAGAAGAATCTAGGCTAAGGGGCTAGGGGTTGATTTCACTCCGTCAACCTAAATTGACTCAGTGAGAGGGATCTAGAAGAATCTAGGCTAAGGGGCTAGGGGTTGATTTGAGACTTACTCCGTCAACCTAAATAGGCTCAGTGACAGGGATCTAGAAGAATCTAGGCTAAGGGGCTAGGGGTTGATTTCAGACTTACTCTGTCAACCTACATTGACTCAGTGAAAGGGATCTAGAAGAATCTAGGCTAAGGGGCTAGGAGTTGATTTCAGACTTACTCTGTCAACCTAAATAGGCTCAGTGAGTGTTTGTGACTAGGGTTTGATTTGGGACAAGACCTACTCTGTCTGGCTGAGAGGGATCATTGAAGATTGTGCAGGAGTCTAGGGTTTGATTTGGGACAAGGCCTACTCTGTCTGGCTGAGAGGGATCGTTGAAGATTGTCCAGGAGTCTAGGGTTTGATTTGGGACAAGGCCTACTCTGTCTGACTGAATGGGCTTTAAATTCTCTGTGTGTTGGATCAGTCTGACTGGAAGATTCCATGAGTCCAATAAGTCTGTATTTTAGATCCAGTTGGTTTAATTTAAGTCGTTTAACATTAGAGGAGTCACATTGAATTGTCTTAGAACGTCCGGTGTCGACGTTAAATGTTGAAATTAAATGTCTAAATGTCCAATAGAGTTAGACAGAGAGGGTCTGTCTGTGACCCGATGGCCAGAAAGAGTTATAATGTCGGCAGATCGATTGTAGATGTTAATATAGTGTAAAAAGGGTGTTAGACCACAGCCTGCCCTGTGAAATACTGTAGCCGCTCTTTAGAAGATGGATAGGCTTGGGTTTGTGTGTGTGTGTGTGTGTGTGTGTGTGTGTGTGTGCCTATAGGTGCTCCTGTCGAGGTTTGAGTGGGAGTATAACATTACAGAATAGATGCCTAGATGATTTACTTTCTTGACATGAATTAAAGGGCAATTCCACCACTTTTCATCATCTCCAGGACCAACCCAGTGTCTACATTTTTTATTTATTTAACTAGGCAAGTCAGTTAAGAACAAATTCTTATTTTCAATGACGGCCTAGGAACAGTGGGTTAACTGCATGTTCAGGGGCAGAACGACAGATTTGTACCTTGTCAGCTCGGGGGTTTGAACTTGCAACCTTCCAGTTACTAGTCCAACGCTCTAACCACTAGGCTACCCTGCCGCCTCGGCAGCACATTTCTGAGGGTGTTTTCTTCCTCCCCGTGTCACAGCGAACCTCATAGTTGTTATGCAGGTGAATGAGGACCCAAAAGCGACTTGGCGAAAACAGAGTCTTTAATCCAGTAAAGTAAATTTACAATCATAAGGCATAATTCCACTCGTAATGACGAGAACAGACTGGAGACTCGATCAAGAACTGCAGGTTGCCTCGGGAAGGCACTTGAACGTAGCAGACTCAGACACCTGCTCACCACGCAGCATCTGAGGGAAACACGACACGACAGGGCGATACACAGACACAGCACGGTGAACAATAAACAAGGATCCGACAGGGCAGAAACGGAAAACAAGGGGAGAAATAGGGACTCTAATCAGGGAAAAGGATAGGGAACAGGTGTGGGAAGACTAAATGATTGATTAGGGGAATAGGAACAGCTGGGAGCAGGAACGGAACGATAGAGAGAAGAGAGAGAGGAAGGGAGAGAGAAAAAGGGGAACGAACCTAAAAAGACCAGCAGGGGGAAAATGAACAGAGGGAAAAGCAAAATGACAAGACAATCTAAGACAAAACATGACAATAGTGTTTGAAAATGACAGTTTCTAAAATGTTTAAACTTTTGATGATATCATCAGGTGTAAATATGTCCTTTTCACCGATGGAGACATTAATATTGTCCTGGAGATAATGAGCATGAGGTTGAAAATTGGTGAATATTTGCAAAACGAATTACTTTCTTTTTTTTTTAACTGAACCTGACAGGGTTGATTCTCTGACATTCCTGGCCAAAACTGATTAGAAATTAAACATCCTTTCCCGATTGGCACAGTGGTCTAAGGCACTGCATCACTACAGACCCGGGTTCAATCCCTGGCTGTATCACAACTGGCCATGATCGGGAATCCCATAGGGCAGTGCACAACCAGCGTCGTCCGGGTTTACGGAGGGTTTGGCTGGGGGAGGGTTTAATTGGCCAATCATGGTCTAGTGACTCCTTGTGGTAGACCAGGCGCCTGCAGGCTGAATTCAGTTGTCAGTTGAACGTGTCATGTTTTGTCATTTATTATCATGTCTTGTCCCTGTGCTCCCCATTCTATTCGTTTCCCTCTGCTGGTCTTATTAGGTTCTTTCCCTCTTTCTATCCCTCTCTCTCCCCCTCCCTCTCTCACTCTCTCGCTCTCTCTTCTCTCTATCGTTCCGTTCCTGCTCCCAGCTGTTCCTATTCCCCTAATCATCATTTAGCCTTCCCACACCTGTTCCCGATCCTTTTCCCTGATTAGAGTCCCTATTTCTCTCCTTGTTATTCGTTTCTGCCCTGTCGGTTCCTTGTCTAGAATTCACCGTGCTGTGTTTGTGTATCGCCCTGTCGTGTCGTGTTTTCCTCAGATGCTGCGTGGTGAGCAGGTGTCTGAGTCTGTCTGGTTCAAGTGCCTTCCCGAGGCAACCTGCTGTTCACCTGCTGTTCAAGATCGAGTCTCCAGTTTGTCCTCGTCATTTCGAGTGAAAGTTGTGTTTTTTTTTGATTGTATTTACTTTACTGGATTAAAGACTCTGTTTTCGCCAAGTCGCTTTTGGGTCCTCTTTCACCTGCATGACAGAACGGTGTTTCCTCTGACACATTGGTACGGCTGGCTTCCAGGTTAAGCAGGCGTGTGTTAAGAAGCAGAGGACCAACCAAGGACTCGACCAATGCCTCTTCTAATCCCGTTGGGGAGATGCAGCGATGAGACAAGATCGTAATCGGGGAGAAAAAGGGGTGAAAATAAAATATATATATAAAATTAAAAGAAATGAAACAGCCTTAATATTAAACGTCACTCTGCTAAATAATAATATTAATATGAATAACCCTAACTGCTATGATGATGAGTTTTGTGCCAGAATGCTGAACTTATACAATCAAACTGAAACCATTGGTCGTAAAAGAACAGGCCTACTCATTCTACAGACATTAGCTTATACTGTTTTGTGGAAAGTTTGAAAGACCAGACAATTTGTTTTTTTTTTTAGTTGGCTTACAATGTAAATGTAACCATTCAAAAGAGCCTAAGGCAAGAGCCATATTCAAGTGAATTTTCACCATTGGACTCTCTGATACACACACACACACATGAATGTGGGCCCATGCACACTCACACAGCCTTAGGTCCTATGGTCTGTTAAAACAAAAAATCACTCAGGAATGCATTTGTCTGGAGGTGACCCCTAGACACTGATTCAAGATCAGTTTAGCATTTTCCCCACTAACGGTTGAGGTTGGAAAGAGTGAGCTGATCCTACATCTATGCAGTGGTGTAAAGTACTTAAGTAATAATACTTTAAAGTACTACTTAAGTCGTTTTGGGGGGTATCTGTACTTGACTTTACTATTTATATTTTTGATGACTATTTGACTTTCCTGAAGAAAATAAGGCACTTTTTACTTCATACATTTTCCTTGACACCCAAAAGTATTCGTTACACTTGGAATGCCTAGCAGGACAGGTAAAGTGTCTAATTCACGCACATAAATCTCTGATCATCCCGACTGCCTCCGATCTGGTGAACTCACTGAACAGAGAACATCCCTGGGCATCCCCACTGCCTCTGGTCTGGAGGACTCACTAAACAGAGAACATCTCTGATCATCCCGACTGCCTCTGATCTGGCAGACTCACTAAACAGAGAACATCTCTGGTCATCCCTACTGCCTCTGATCTGGTGGACTCACTAAACAGAGAACATCCCTGGTCATCCCTACTGCCTCTGATCTGGTGGACTCACTAAACAGAGAACATCTCTGATCATCCCGACTGCCTCTGGTCTGGAGGACTCACTAAACAGAGAACATCTCTGGTCATCCCTACTGCCTCTGATCTGGTGGACTCACTAAACAGAGAACATCTCTGATCATCCCGACTGCCTCTGGTCTGGAGGACTCACTAAACAGAGAACATCTCTGGTCATCCCTACTGCCTCTGATCTGGTGGACTCACTAAACAGAGAACATCCCTGATCATCCCTACTGCCTCCGATCTGGTGAACTCACTGAACAGAGAACATCCCTGGGCATCCCCACTGCCTCTGGTCTGGAGGACTCACTAAACAGAGAACATCTCTGGTCATCCCTACTGCCTCTGATCTGGAGGACTCACTAAACAGAGAACATCCCTGATCATCCCTACTGCCTCGATCTGGTGAACTCACTGGACAGAGAACATCCCTGGTCATTCCTAATGCCTCTGATCTGGTGAACTCACTGAACAGAGAACATCCCTGGTCATTCCTAATGCCTCTGGTCTGGAGGACTCACTAAACAGAGAACATCCCCTGGTCATCCCTACTGCCTCGGATCTGGTGAACTCATTAAACACAAATGCTTTGTTGGTCAATTCTGTCTCAGTGCTGGAGTCTGTCCCTGGCCATCCGTACATTTAAAAAACAAGAAAATTGTGCCATCTGCTTTGCTTAACATAAGGAATTGTTTATAATTTGTGCATGTACTTTTGCTTTTGAAACTTAAATATATTTGAGCAATTACATGTACTGTTGATACAAAGTATATTTAAATCCAAATACTACTTTACTGGGTGACATTTACTTGAGTCATTTTCTATTAATACTTTTACTCAAATGTGTACTTTTTCCACCACTGCATCTGTGTCTGCAGGAAATTTGTAAAGTATGTAATCTTTATTCTGTTCGGTTTAGATTGGATTTCTATTCAAAACCACAAAGATATAACTAGTTTCGACTGGCAGTACAATAGTATGTATGTAATTACATCTGAACAGGCCCATTGGAGTGACCCAGAAAGATAGCTGTGATTAATCAAAGGTTTGTTGAGGTAGAGGAAATAACCAATATGGGAGTAAAATAACCCAGAGATATTTTTGGAAATGGTTTCCTGTCCACTTCTCTTTTTTCAGATCTTCTTTTTTAGAGAAGATCATACCTTCATCTCTCCTCCCTTCTCTTCTCCTTTCAGAAACCACCTGTTCAGACTCAATCTGGAGGACCTCTCGCTGATCCAGGTGAGTCTTCACCAGTGTTGCCAGTCCCTCATCCATTGCTACCCATATGTCCCCCTCTATATCTCTATCCCTCTTTCTCTATTTCTCTATACCTGCCTCTTTCTCTATCCCTCTATCCCTCCCTCTTTCTCTATCTCTCTGTCCCTCCCTCTTTCTCCCTCTATCTCTCTATCCCTCCCTCTTTCTCTATCTCTCTATCCCTCCCTCTTTCTCTATCCCTCTATCCCTCCCTCTTTCTCTATCTCTCTATCCCTCTTTATCTATCTCTCTATCCCTCCCTCTTTCTCTATCTCTCTGTCCCTCCATCTCTCTATCCCTCTTTCTATATCTCTCTATCCCTCCCTCTTTCTCTATCTCTCTATACCTCCCTCTTTCTCTATCCCTCTATCCCTCCGTCTTTCTCTATCTCTCTGTCCCTCCATCTCTCTATCCCTCTTTCTGTATCTCTCTAAACCTCCCTCTTTCTCTATCTCTCTATCCCTCCCTCTTTCTCTATCTCTCTATACCTCCCTCTTTCTCTATCCCTCTATCCCTCCATCTCTCTATCCCTCCCTCTTTCTCTATCTCTCTATCCCTCCCTCTTTCTCTATCTCTCTATACCTCCCTCGTTCTCTATCCCTCTATCCCTCCCTCTTTCTCTCTATCCCTCTTTCTCTATCTCTCTATCCCTCCCTCTTTCTCTATCTCTCTGTCCCTCCCTCTTTCTCCCTCTATCTCTCTATCCCTCCCTCTTTCTCTATCTCTCTATCCCTCCCTCTTTCTCTATCTCTCTATCCCTCTTTCTCTATCTCTCTATCCCTCCCTCTTTCTCTATCTCTCTGTCCCTCCCTTTTTCTCCCTCTATCTCTCTATCCCTCCCTCTTTCTCTATCTCTCTATACCTCCCTCTTTCTCTATCCCTCTATCCCTCCATCTCTCTATCCCTCCCTCTTTCTCTATCTCTCTATCCCTCCCTCTTTCTCTATCTCTCTATACCTCCCTCGTTCTCTATCCCTCTATCCTCCCTCTTTCTCTCTATCCCTCTTTCTCTATCTCTCTATCCCTCCCTCTTTCTCTATCTCTCTGTCCCTCCCTCTTTCTCCCTCTATCTCTCTATCCCTCCCTCTTTCTCTATCTCTCTATCCCTCCCTCTTTCTCTATCTCTCTATCCCTCTTTCTCTATCTCTCTATCCCTCCCTCTTTCTCTATCTCTCTGTCCCTCCCTTTTTCTCCCTCTATCTCTCTATCCCTCCCTATTTCTCTATCTCTCTGTCCCTCCATCTCTATCTCTCTATCCCTCCCTCTTTCTCTATCTCTCTATCCCTCCCTCTTTCTCTCTCCCTCCCTCTTTCTCTATCTCTCTGTCCCTCCCTCTTTCCCCCTCTATCTCTCTATCCCTCCCTATTTCTCCCTCTATCTCTCTATCCCTCCCTCTTTCTCTATCTCTCTGTCCCTCCATCTTTCTCCCTCTATCTCTCTATCCCTCACTTTTTCTCTATCTATCTGTCCCTCCCTCTTTCTCTATCTCTCTATCCCTCCCTTTTCTCCCTCTATCTTTCTATCCCTCTCTCTTTCTCTACCTCTCTATTCCTCCATCTTTCTCTATCTCTCTATCCCTCACTCTTTCTCTATCTCTCTGTCCCTCCCTCTTTCTCCCTCCCTCTATCTCTCTCTCCCTCCCTCTATCTTTCTATCCCTCTCTCTTTCTCTACCTCTCTATCCCTCCCTCTTTCTCCCTCTATCTCTCTATCCCTCTTTCTCTCTCTCTTTATCCTCTCTCGTTCTCCCTCTCCATTACCCTTCCTATGTATCTTCCTCTAACTCTCATATTCATCTCCCTCCAACTTCCTCACATCTCTCTTTTCTCAGACTCTTTCTTTGTAGTATTATCTCTCTCTTTCCTCCCTTTAGCCCCCCTTCTCTCTCTTCACATTTCCTCCCTTTAGCCCCCCTTCTCTCTCTTCACATTTCCTCCCTTTAGCCCCCCTTCTCTCTCTTTCCTCCCTTTAGCCCCCTTCTCTCTCTATTTCCTCCCTTTAGCCCCCCCTTCTCTCTCTTCACATTTCCTCCCTTTAGCCCCCCTTCTCTCTCTTCTTTTTCCTCCCTTTAGCCCCCCCTTCTCTCTCTTCACATTTCCTCCTTTAGCCCCCCTTCTCTCTCTTCACATTTCCTCCCTTTAGCCCCCCTCTTTCTCTCTTTCCTCCCTTTAGCCCCCCCCTTCTCTCTCTTCACATTTCTCCCTTTAGCCCCCCTTCTCTCTCTTCACATTTCCTCCCTTTAGCCCCCTTCTCTCTCTTCACATTTCCTCCCTTTAGCCCCCCTTCTTCTTTCCTCCCTTTAGCCCCCCTTCTCTCTCTTCACATTTCCTCCCTTTAGCCCCCCTCCTCTCTCTCTTTCCTCCCTTTAGCCCCCTTCTCTCTCTTCACATTTCCTCCCTTTAGCCCCCTTCTCTCTCTTCACATTTCCTCCTTTAGCCCCCTTCTCTCTCTTTCCCCCTCTCTCTCTTCACATTTCCTCCCTTTAGCCCCCCTTCTCTCTCTTCACATTTCCTCCCTTTAGCCCCCCCTTCTCTCTCTTTCCTCCCTTTAGCCCCCCTCTCTCTCTTCACTTCTCCCTTTTCCTCCTCCCTTCCTTTAGCCCCCCTTCTTCTCTTTCCTCCCTTTAGCCCCCCTTCTCTCTCTTCATTTCTCCCTTTAGCCCCCCCTTCTCTCTTTCCTCTCTTCACATTTCCTCCATTTCCTCCCTTTAGCCCCCTTCTCTCTCTTCACATTTCCTCCCTTTAGCCCCCCTCCTCTCTTCTTTCCTCCCTTTAGCCCCCCTTCCTCTCTTCACCTCCCTTTAGCCCCCTCTCTCTCTTCATTTCCTCCCTTTAGCCCCCCTTCTCTCTCTTCACATTTCCTCCCTTTAGCCCCCCTTCTCTCTCTTTCCCCCTTTAGCCCCCCCTCTCTCTCTTCTTCACATTTCCTCCCTTTAGCCCCCCTTCTCTCTCTTCACATTTCCTCCCTTTAGCCCCCTTCTCTCTTTCTTCTCCCTTTAGCCCCCTCTCTCTCTTCACATTTCCTCCCTTTAGCCCCCCTTCTCTCTCTTCACATTTCCTCCCTTTAGCCCCCCCTCTCTCTCTCATTTCCTCCTTTAGCCCCCCCTTCTCTCTCTTCACATTTCCTCCCTTTAGCCCCCCTTCTCTCTCTTCACATTTCCTCCCTTTAGCCCCCTCTCTCTCATTTCCTCCCTTTACATTTCCTCTCCCTTTAGCCCCCCTCTCTCTCTCATTTCCTCCCTTTAGCCCCCTTCTCTCTCTTCACATTTCCTCCCTTTAGCCCCCCTTCTCTCTTCATTTCCTCCCTTTAGCCCCCCTTTCTCTCCATTTCCTCCCTTTAGCCCCCCTTCTCTCTTCATTTCCTCCCTTTCTTCTCTCTCACATTTCCTCCCTTTAGCCCCCCCTTCTCTCCTTTCCTCCCTTTAGCCCCCCTTCTCTCTCTCTCTCTCTCTTCACATTTCCTCCCTTTAGCCCCCTCTCTCTTTCCTCCCTTTAGCCCCTTCCTTCTCTCTTCCCCCTTTCTCTCTCTTCACATTTCCTCCCTTTAGCCCCCCCCTTCTCTCTCATTTCTCCCTTTAGCCCCCTCCCTCTCTCTTCACATTTCCTCCCTTTAGCCCCCTCTTCTCTCTCTTTCCTCCTTTCTCTTTACATTTCCCCCTTTAGCCCCCCTTCTCTCTCTTCACATTTTCCCTTTAGCCCCCTTCTCTCTCTTTCCTCCCTTTAGCCCCCCCTTCTCTCTTCATTTCCTCCCTTTAGCCCCCCTCTCTTCACATTTCCTCCCTTTAGCCCCCCTTCTCTCTCTTTCCTCTCTCTTTCCATTTCCCTTTAGCCCCCCTTCTCTCTCTTTCCTCCCTTTAGCCCCCCTTCTCTCTCTTTCCTCCCTTTAGCCCCCCTTCTCTCTCTTCACATTTCCTCCCTTTAGCCCCCCTTCTCTCTCTTCTCCTCCCTTTATTCACATTTCCTCCCTTCTCTCTCTTTCCTCCCTTTAGCCCCCTCTCTCTCTTCTTTCCTCCCTTTAGCCCCCCCTTCTCTCTCTTCATTTCCTCCCCCCCCTTCTCTCTCTTCACATTTCCTCCCTTTAGCCCCCCTTCTCTCTCTTCATTTCTCCTTTATTTCCTCCCTTTAGCCCCCCCCCTTCTCTCTCTTCACATTTCCTCCCTTTAGCCCCCCTTCTCTCTCATTTCCTCCCTTTAGCCCCCATTTCTCTCCCTTTAGCCCCCCCTTCTCTCTCTTCACATTTCCTCCCTTTAGCCCCCCTTCTCTCTCTTCATTTCCTCCCTTTAGCATTTCCTCCCTTTAGCCCCCCCTCTCTCTCTTCACATTTCCTCCCTTTAGCATTTCCTCCCTTTAGCCCCCTTCTCTCTCTTTCCTCCCTTTCTCTCTCTTCACATTTCCTCCCTTTAGCCCCCTTCTCTCTTTCACATTTCTCCTTTAGCCCCCCTCTCTCTTCTCATTTCTCCCTTTAGCCCCCTTCTCTTTCTCTCACATTTCCTCCCTTTAGCCCCCCTCTCTCTCTTCACATTTCCTCCCTTTAGCCTCTCTCTTCATTTCCTCCTTTAGCCCCCACATTTCTCCCTCCCTTTAGCCCTTCTCTCTCTCATTTCTCCCTTTAGCCCCACATCTTCTCTTTCCCTTTAGCCCCCCTTCTCTCTCTTCACATTTCCTCCTTTAGCTCCACATTTCCTCCCTTTAGCCCCCTTCTCTCTTCACATTTCCTCCCTTTAGCATTTCCCCCTTCTCTCTCTTTCCTCCCTTTAGCCTTCTCTTCCTTATTTCCTCCCTTTAGCCCCCTTCTCTCTCTTCACATTTCCTCCCTTTAGCCCCCCTTCTCTCTCTTCATTTCCTCCTTTAGCCCCCCCCCTTCTCTCTCTTCATTTCTCCCTTTAGCCCCCTTCTCTCTCTTCATTTCCTCCCTTTCTTCTCTCTCCATTTTCCCCCCCTTTTCTCTCTCTTCACATTTCCTCCCTTTAGCCCCCCCTCTCTCTCTTCACCCCCCTTTCTCTCTCTTCATTTCCTCCCTTTAGCCCCCCTTCTCTCTCTTCACATTTCCTCCCTTTAGCCCCCCTTCTCTCCTTTCCTCCTTTAGCCCCCCTTCTTTCCTCCCTTTAGCCCCCCTTCTCTCTCTTCACATTTCCTCCCTTTAGCCCCCTCTCTCTCTCTTCACATTTCCTCCCTTTAGCCCCCCTTCTCTCTCTTCTTTCCTCCCTTTAGCCCCCCCTTCTCTCTCTCTTCACATTTCCTCCCTTTAGCCCCCCTTCTCTCTCTCTTCACATTTCCTCCCTTTAGCCCCCTTCTCTTTCCTCTCTCTCTCTCTTCACATTTCCTCCCTTTAGCCCTCTCTCCTCTTTCCTCCCTTTCTCTCTCTCTTCATTTCCTCCCTTTAGCCCCCCCCTTCTCTCTCTTCACATTTCCTCCCTTTAGCCCCCCTTCTCTCTCTTCACATTTCTCCTTTAGCCCCCCTTCTCCTCTTTCCTCCCTTTAGCCCCCTTCTCTCTCTCTTCACATTTCCTCCATTTAGCCCCCTTCTTCTCTCTCTTTCCTCCCTTTAGCCCCCCTTCTCTCTCTTCACATTTCCTCCCTTTAGCCCCCCTCTCTCTCTCTTCACATTTCCTCCCTTTAGCCCCCTTCTCTCTCTTCACATTTCTCCCTTTAGCCCCCTTCTCTCTCTTTCCTCCCTTTAGCCCCCCCCTCCATTTCCTCCCTTTAGCCCCCCTTCTCTCTCATTTTCTTTAGCCCCCCTTCTCTCTCTTTCCTCCCTTTAGCCCCCTTCTCTCTCTCTTCATTTCCCCTTTAGCCCCCCTTTTCTCTCATTTCCTCCCTTTAGCCCCCCTTCTCTCTCTCTTCACATTTCCTCCCTTTAGCCCCCTCTCTCTCTCTTCACATTTCCTCCCTTTAGCCCCCTTCTCTCTCTCTTCACATTTCTCCTTTAGCCCCCTCTCTCTTCACATTTCCTCCCTTTAGCCCCCATTTCTCTCTCTCTTCACATTTCCTCCCTTTAGCCCCCCTCCCTTTAGCCCCCCTTCTCTCTTCATTTCCTCCCTTTAGCCCCCTTCTCTCTCTTCACATTTCCTCCCTTTAGCCCCCTTCTCTCTCTTTCCTCCCTTTAGCCCCCTCTTCACTTTCCTCCCTTTTTCCTCATTTCCTTTAGCCCCCCTTCTCTCTCTTTCCTCCCTTCTCTCTTCATTTCCCCCTTTATTTCATTTCCTCCCTTTAGCCCCCCCTTCTCTCTCTTCATTTCCTCCCCTTTCTTTCCTCCCTTTAGCCCCCTTCTTCTCTCTCTTCACATTTAGCCCCCCCTCTCCATTTCCTCCCTTTAGCCCCCCTTCTCTCTCTTCACATTTCCTCCCTTTAGCCCCCCCTTCTCTCTCTTTCCTCCCTTTAGCCCCCCCTTCTCTCTCTTCACATTTCCTCCCTTTAGCCCCCCTTCTCTCTCTTCATTTCCTCCCTTTAGCCCCCTCTTTCTCTTTCTCTCTTCACATTTCCTCCCTTTAGCCCCCCTTCTCTCTCTTCACATTTCCTCCCTTTAGCCCCCCTCTCTCTCTTTCCTCCCTTTAGCCCCCCTTCTCTCTCTTCATTTCCTCCCTTTATTTCCTCCCTTTAGCCCCCCTTCTCTCTCTTTTCTTTCCTCCCTTTAGCCCCCTTCTCTCTCTTCACATTTCCTCCCTCTCTCTTCCTTTCCTCCCTTTCTCTCTTCACATTTCCTCCCTTTAGCCCCCCTTCTCTCTCTTCATTTCCTCCATTTCCTCCCTTTAGCCCCCTTTCTCTCTCTCTCCTTTAGCCCCCTTCTCTCTTCTCTCTCATTTCCTCCCTTTAGCCCCCCCTTCTCTCTCTTCACTCCCTTTAGCCCCCCTTCTCTCTCTTTCCCCCCTTCTCTCTCTTCACATTTCCTCCCTTTAGCCCCCCTTTCTCTCTCTCTTCACATTTTCCTCCCTTTAGCCCCCCTTCTCTCTCTTCATTTCCTCCCTTTAGCCCCCTTCTCTCTTCTTTCTCCCTTTAGCCTTCCCCTTCTCTCTCTTCTCTCTTTCCTCCTTTAGCCCCCCTTCTCTCTCTTCACATTTCCTCCCTTTAGCCCCCTCTCTTCTCTTTCCTCCTTTAGCCCTTCTCTCTCTTTCCTCCCTTCTCTCTCTCTCTTTCCTCCCTTTAGCCCCCCCTTCTCTCTCTTCACATTTCCTCCCTTTAGCCCCCCCTTCTCTCTCTTTTCCTCCCTTTCTTCTCTCTCTTTCCTCCCTTTAGCCCCCCTTCTCTCTCTTCACATTTCCTCCCTTTAGCCCCTTCTCTCTCTTCTTTCTTCTCTCTTTCACATTTCCTCCCTTTAGCCCCCTCTCTCTCTTCACATTTCCTCCCTTTAGCCCCCCTTCTCTCTCATTTCCTCCCTTTAGCCCCCCTTCTCTCTCACATTTCCTCCCTTTAGCCCCCCTTCTCTCTCTTCACATTTCCTCCCTTTAGCTCCCTTTAGCCCCTCTCTCTCTCTTCATTTCCTCCCTTTATTTCCCCTTTAGCCCCCCCCTTCTCTCTCTTCACATTTCCTCCCTTTCCTTTCTCTCTCCATTTCCTCCCTTTAGCCCCCTTCTCTCTCATTTCCTCCCTTTAGCCCCCCCCTCCTTTCCTCCCTTTCTCTTCTCTCTTCACATTTCTCCCTCTTCTCATTTCCTCCCTTTAGCCCCCCTTCTCTCTCTCTTCACATTTCCTCCCTTTAGCCCCCCTTCTCTCTCTTCACATTTCCTCCCTTTAGCTCTCTCTCTTTCCTCCCTTTAGCCCCCCCCTTCTCTCTCTTTCCTCCCCCCTCTTCTCTCTCTTCACATTTCCTCCCTTTAGCCCCCTTCTCTCTCTTCACATTTCCTCCCTTTCTCTCTCTCTTCACATTTCCTCCCTTTAGCCCCCCTTCTCTCTCTTCATTTCCTCCCTTTAGCCCCCCTTCTCTCTCTCTTTCCTCCCTTTATTTCCTCCCTTTAGCCCCCCTCTCTCTTCTCTCCCTTTCACCTTCTCTCCCTTTAGCCCCCCTTTCTCTTCTCATTTCCTCCCTTTAGCCCCCTTCTCTCTCTCTTCATTTCCTCCCTTTATTTCACATTTCTCCCTTTAGCCCCCCCTTCTCTCTCTTTCCATTTCCCTTTAGCTCCCCCCTTCTCTCTCTTTCCTCCCTCTTCACATTTCCTCCCTTTAGCCCCCCTTCTCTCTCTTTCCTCCCTTTAGCCCCCCTTCTCTCTCTCTTCACATTTCCTCCCTTTAGCCCCCCCTTCTCTCTCTCTTCACATTTCCTCCCTTTAGCCCCCCTCTCTCTCTCTTCACATTTCCTCCCTTTAGCCCCTTCTCTCCTTTCCTCTTTCTCTTCTCTTCACATTTCCTCCCTTTAGCCCCCTCTCTCTCTCTTTCCTCCCTTTAGCCCCCCTTCTCTCTCTTCACATTTCCTCCCTTTAGCCCCCCCCCTCTCTCTCTTCACATTTCCTCCCTTTAGCCCCCTTCTCTCTCTTCACATTTTTCCTCCCTTTAGCCCCCTCTCTTCTCTTTCCTCCCTTTAGCCCCCCCCTCTCTCTCTTCACATTTTCCCCTTTAGCCCCCCCTTCTCTCTCTCTTCACATTTCCTCCCTTTAGCCCCCCCCCCCCTTCTCTCTCTTTCCTCCCTTTAGCCCCCCTCTCTCTTCATTTCCTCCCTTTAGCCCCCCCTTCTCTCTCTTCACATTTCCTCCCATTTCCTCCCTTTAGCCCCCCCTCTCTTCTCTCTCTTCACATTTCCTCCCTTTAGCCCCCCTTCTCTTCTCTCTCATTTCCTCCCTTTAGCCCCCCTTCTCTCTCTCTTTCCTCCCTTTAGCCCCCCTCTCTCTCTTCACATTTCCTCCCTTTAGCCCCCCTCTCTCTTCATTTCCTCTTTCTCTTTCCTCCCTTTAGCCCCCTCTCTCTCTCTTCTCTTTCCTCCCTTTAGCCCCCCCTTCTCTCTCTTCACATTTCCTCCCTTTAGCCCCCCTTCTCTCTCTTTCCTCCCTTTAGCTCCCCCCCCTTCTCTCTCTTCACATTTCCTCCCTTTCTCTCTCTTCACATTTCCTCCCTTTAGCCCCCCCTCTCTCTCTTCACATTTCCTCCCTTTAGTCCCCCCCTCTCTCTTCACATTTCCTCTTTCTTTTCTCTTCTTCCCCTCAATGTCTAGCTCGCAGTCAGTTTGTTGGAACATTGCATCAGGTATAACAAGTCTAGTCTCTTTTAAAAGCATTGTTTTTACATATATTTTTTAATCTATCTACATTAACAGAGTAATACAGTAATACTGGAACAGGCCAGCCGTCAGTTGGGCCAATACAAATCTGTCACAAACAATACACAACACCAGTTACAGTAACAACAGCCCAGGGTACATTTCAAATATTTCACACTGTTATATGCATCATAACAACACCATTACGTCGAGTGCTGTCAGTGAAGCCAGGATAATGATTATTGTGCCAGGAGATCGTAAGGGCTTGATTTGTGCAACAGACTTCATGCAGTTTGTAACGGCTGTCGTGGGAAGAAGGTGAGGACCAATGCACAGCGTGGTATGTGTTCATCTTTTTTAATAAATAAACTGAACACTGAATAACAAAACAAGCAAAGAAACAACCGGAACAGTTCTGTCTGGTGCAAACACACAAAGACTGAAAATAACCACCCACAAACCACAATGGAAAACAGGCTACCTAAATATGGTTCTCAATCAGGGACAACGATTGACAGCTGCCTCTGATTGAGAACCATACCAGGCCAAACACAGAAATAGAAAATCATAGAAAAACTAACATAGACAACCCACCCAACTCACGCCCTGACCATACTAAAACAAAAGACAAAACAAAGGAACTACGAACGTGACACAGTTGTCCTCTAGAAGAGTGGGGTGTGAGAGAACTATCACTAGGCTAAGAGTGGGGTGTGAGAGAACTATCACTAGGCTAAGAGTGGGGTGTGAGAGAACTATCACTAGGCTAAGAGTGGGATGTGAGAGAACTATCACTAGGCTAAGAGTGGGGTGTGAGAGAACTATCACTAGGCTAAGAGTGGGGTGTGAGAGAACTATCACTAGGCTAAGAGTGGGGTGTGAGAGAACTATCACTAGGCTAAGAGTGGGGTGTGAAAGAACTATCACTAGGCTAAGAGTGGGGTGTGAGAGAACTATCACTAGGCTAAGAGTGGGGTGTGAGAGAACTATCACTAGGCTAAGAGTGGGGTGTGAGAGAACTATCACTAGGCTAAGAGTGGGGTGTGAAAGAACTATCACTAGGCTAAGAGTGGGGTGTGAGAGAACTATCACTAGGCTAAGAGTGGGGTGTGAGAGAACTATCACTAGGCTAAGAGTGGGGTGTGAGAGAACTATCACTAGGCTAAGCTGGATCAGAGGAGTCTGCCAGCCATCGTAGTCAGTGTTAATGGCCCTATATATCTGACATTAGTCTTCTCTGTAGTCAGTGTTAATGGCCCTATACATCTAACAGTAGTCTTCTCTGTAGTCAGTATTAATGGCCCTATATATCTAACAGTCTTCTCTGTAGTCAGTGTTAATGGCCCTATATATCTAACATTAGTCTTCTCTGTAGTCAGTATTAATGGCCCTATATATCTAACATTAGTCTTCTCTGTAGTCAGTGTTAATGGGCCTATATATCTAACATTAGTCTTCTCTGTAGTCAGTGTTAATGGGCCTATATATCTAACAGTAGTCTTCTCTGTAGTCAGTGTTAATGGCCCTATATATCTAACATTAGTCTTCTCTGTAGTCAGTGTTAATGGCCCTATATATCTAACATTAGTCTTCTGTAGTCAGTGTTAATGGCCCTATATATCTAACATTAGTCTTCTCTGTAGTCAGTGTTAATGGCCCTATATATCTAACATTAGTCTTCTCTGTAGTCAGTGTTAATGGCCCTATATATCTAACAGTAGTCTTCTCTGTAGTTAGTGTTAATGGCCCTATATATCTAACATTAGTCTTCTCTGTAGTCAGTGTTAATGGCCCTATATATCTAACAGTAGTCTTCTCTGTAGTTAGTGTTAATGGCCCTATATATCTAACATTAGTCTTCTCTGTAGTCAGTGTTAATGGCCCTATATATCTAACATTAGTCTTCTCTGTAGTCAGTGTTAATGGCCCTATATATCTAACATTAGTCTTCTCTGTAGTCAGTGTTAATGGCCCTATATATCTAACATTAGTCTCTCTGTAGTCAGTGTTAATGGCCCTATATATCTAACAGTAGTCTTCTCTGTAGTTAGTGTTAATGGCCCTATATATCTAACATTAGTCTTCTCTGTAGTCAGTGTTAATGGGCCTATATATCTAACATTAGTCTTCTCTGTAGTCAGTGTTAATGGCCCTATATATCTAACATTAGTCTTCTGTAGTCAGTGTTAATGGCCCTATATATCTAACATTAGTCTTCTCTGTAGTCAGTGTTAATGGCCCTATATATCTAACATTAGTCTTCTCTGTAGTCAGTGTTAATGGCCCTATATATCTAACATTAGTCTTCTCTGTAGTCAGTGTTAATGGCCCTATATATCTAACAGTAGTCTTCTGTAGTCAGTGTTAATGGCCCTATATATCTAACATTAGTCTTCTCTGTAGTCAGTGTTAATGGCCCTATATATCTAACATTAGTCTTTCTGTAGTCAGTGTTAATGGCCCTATATATCTAACATTAGTCTTCTCTGTAGTCAGTGTTAATGGCCCTATATATCTAACATTAGTCTTCTCTGTAGTCAGTGTTAATGGCCCTATATATCTAACATTAGTCTTCTCTGTAGTCAGTGTTAATGGCCCTATATATCTAACATTAGTCTTCTCTGTAGTCAGTGTTAATGGCCCTATATATCTAACATTAGTCTTCTCTGTAGTCAGTGTTAATGGCCCTATATATCTAACATTAGTCTGTAGTCAGTGTTAATGGCCCTATATATCTAACATTAGTCTTCTCTGTAGTCAGTGTTAATGGCCCTATATATCTAACATTAGTCTTCTCTGTAGTCAGTGTTAATGGCCCTATATATCTAACATTAGTCTTCTCTGTAGTTAGTGTTAATGGCCCTATATATCTAACATTAGTCTTCTCTGTAGTCAGTGTTAATGGCCCTATATATCTAACATTAGTCTTCTCTGTAGTCAGTGTTAATGGCCCTATATATCTAACATTAGTCTTCTCTGTAGTCAGTGTTAATGGCCCTATATATCTAACATTAGTCTTCTCTGTAGTCAGTGTTAATGGCCCTATATATCTAACATTAGTCTTTCTGTAGTCAGTGTTAATGGCCCTATATATCTAACATTAGTCTTCTCTGTAGTCAGTGTTAATGGCCCTATATATCTAACATTAGTCTTCTCTGTAGTCAGTGTTAATGGCCCTATATATCTAACATTAGTCTTCTCTGTAGTCAGTGTTAATGGCCCTATATATCTAACATTAGTCTTCTCTGTAGTCAGTGTTAATGGCCCTATATATCTAACATTAGTCTTCTCTGTAGTCAGTGTTAATGGCCCTATATATCTAACATTAGTCTTCTCTGTAGTTAGTGTTAATGGCCCTATATATCTAACATTAGTCTTCTCTGTAGTCAGTGTTAATGGCCCTATATATCTAACATTAGTCTTCTCTGTAGTCAGTGTTAATGGCCCTATATATCTAACATTAGTCTTCTCTGTAGTCAGTGTTAATGGCCCTATATATCTAACAGTAGTCTTCTCTGTAGTCAGTGTTAATGGCCCTATATATCTAACATTAGTCTTCTCTGTAGTCAGTGTTAATGGCCCTATATATCTAACATTAGTCTTCTCTGTAGTCAGTGTTAATGGCCCTATATATCTAACATTAGTCTTCTCTGTAGTCAGTGTTAATGGCCCTATATATCTAACATTAGTCTTCTCTGTAGTCAGTGTTAATGGGCCTATATATCTAACATTAGTCTTCTCTGTAGTCAGTGTTAATGGCCCTATATATCTAACATTAGTCTTCTCTGTAGTCAGTGTTAATGGCCCTATATATCTAACATTAGTCTTCTCTGTAGTCAGTGTTAATGGCCCTATATATCTAACATTAGTCTTCTCTGTAGTCAGTGTTAATGGCCCTATATATCTAACATTAGTCTTCTCTGTAGTCAGTGTTAATGGCCCTATATATCTAACAGTAGTCTTCTCTGTAGTCAGTGTTAATGGCCCTATATATCTAACATTAGTCTTCTCTGTAGTCAGTGTTAATGGCCCTATATATCTAACATTAGTCTTCTCTGTAGTCAGTGTTAATGGCCCTATATATCTAACATTAGTCTTCTCTGTAGTCAGTGTTAATGGCCCTATATATCTAACATTAGTCTTCTCTGTTAGTGTTAATGGCCCTATATATCTCAGTAGTCTTCTGTAGTTAGTGTTAATGGCCCTATATATCTAACATTAGTCTTCTCTGTAGTCAGTGTTAATGGCCCTATATATCTAACATTAGTCTTCTCTGTAGTTAGTGTTAATGGCCCTATATATCTAACATTAGTCTTCTCTGTAGTCAGTGTTAATGGCCCTATATATCTAACATTAGTCTTCTCTGTAGTCAGTGTTAATGGCCCTATATATCTAACATTAGTCTTTCTGTAGTCAGTGTTAATGGCCCTATATATCTAACATTAGTCTTCTCTGTAGTCAGTGTTAATGGCCCTATATATCTAACATTAGTCTTCTCTGTAGTCAGTGTTAATGGCCCTATATATCTAACAGTAGTCTTCTGTAGTCAGTGTTAATGGCCCTATATATCTAACATTAGTCTTCTCTGTAGTCAGTGTTAATGGTCTTCTAACTGTAGTAGTCAGTGTTAATGGCCCTATATATCTAACATTAGTCTTCTCTGTAGTCAGTGTTAATGGCCCTATATATCTAACATTAGTCTTCTCTGTAGTCAGTGTTAATGGCCCTATATATCTAACATTAGTCTTCTCTGTAGTTAGTGTTAATGGCCCTATATATCTAACATTAGTCTTCTCTGTAGTCAGTGTTAATGGCCCTATATATCTAACATTAGTCTTCTCTGTAGTCAGTGTTAATGGCCCTATATATCTAACATTAGTCTTCTCTGTAGTCAGTGTTAATGGCCCTATATATCTAACATTAGTCTTCTCTGTAGTCAGTGTTAATGGCCCTATATATCTAACATTAGTCTTCTCTGTAGTCAGTGTTAATGGCCCTATATATCTAACATTAGTCTTCTCTGTAGTCAGTGTTAATGGCCCTATATATCTAACATTAGTCTTCTCTGTAGTCAGTGGCCCTATATATCTAACATTAGTCTTCTCTGTAGTCCCTATATATCTAACATTAGTCTTCTCTGTAGTCAGTGTTAATGGCCCTATATATCTAACATTAGTCTTCTCTGTAGTCAGTGTTAATGGCCCTATATATCTAACATTAGTCTTCTCTGTAGTCAGTGTTAATGGCCCTATATATCTAACATTAGTCTTCTCTGTAGTCAGTGTTAATGGCCCTATATATCTAACATTAGTCTTTCTGTAGTCAGTGTTAATGGCCCTATATATCTAACATTAGTCTTCTCTGTAGTCAGTGTTAATGGCCCTATATATCTAACATTAGTCTTCTCTGTAGTCAGTGTTAATGGCCCTATATATCTAACATTAGTCTTCTCTGTAGTCAGTGTTAATGGCCCTATATATCTAACATTAGTCTTCTCTGTAGTCAGTGTTAATGGCCCTATATATCTAACATTAGTCTTTCTGTAGTTAGTGTTAATGGCCCTATATATCTAACATTAGTCTTCTCTGTAGTCAGTGTTAATGGCCCTATATATCTAACATTAGTCTTCTCTGTAGTCAGTGTTAATGGCCCTATATATCTAACATTAGTCTTCTCTGTAGTCAGTGTTAATGGCCCTATATATCTAACAACAGTCAGTATGGCCCTATATATCTAACATTAGTCTTCTCTGTAGTCAGTGTTAATGGCCCTATATATCTAACATTAGTCTTCTCTGTAGTCAGTGTTAATGGCCCTATATATCTAACATTAGTCTTCTCTGTAGTTAGTGTTAATGGCCCTATATATCTAACATTAGTCTTCTCTGTAGTCAGTGTTAATGGCCCTATATATCTAACATTAGTCTTCTCTGTAGTCAGTGTTAATGGCCCTATATATCTAACATTAGTCTTCTCTGTAGTCAGTGTTAATGGCCCTATATATCTAACATTAGTCTTCTCTGTAGTCAGTGTTAATGCCCTATATATCTAACATTAGTCTTCCTAGTGTTAATATCTAACATTAGTCTTCTCTGTAGTCAGTGTTAATGGCCCTATATATCTAACATTAGTCTTCTCTGTAGTCAGTGTTAATGGCCCTATATATCTAACATTAGTCTTCTCTGTAGTCAGTGTTAATGGCCCTATATATCTAACATTAGTCTTCTCTGTAGTCAGTGTTAATGGCCCTATATATCTAACATTAGTCTTCTCTGTAGTCAGTGTTAATGGCCCTATATATCTAACATTAGTCTTCTCTGTAGTCAGTGTTAATGGCCCTATATATCTAACATTAGTCTTCTCTGTAGTCAGTGTTAATGGCCCTATATATCTAACAGTAGTCTTCTCTGTAGTTAGTGTTAATGGCCCTATATATCTAACATTAGTCTTCTCTGTAGTCAGTGTGTTAACATTAGTCTTCTCTGTAGTCAGTGTTAATGGCCCTATATATCTAACATTAGTCTTCTCTGTAGTCAGTGTTAATGGCCCTATATATCTAACATTAGTCTTCTCTGTAGTCAGTGTTAATGGCCCTATATATCTAACATTAGTCTTCTCTGTAGTCAGTGTTAATGGCCCTATATATCTAACATTAGTCTTCTCTGTAGTCAGTGTTAATGGCCCTATATATCTAACATTAGTCTTCTCTGTAGTCAGTGTTAATGGCCCTATATATCTAACATTAGTCTTCTCTGTAGTCAGTGTTAATGGCCCTATATATCTAACATTAGTCTTCTCTGTAGTCAGTGTTAATGGCCCTATATATCTAACATTAGTCTTCTCTGTAGTCAGTGTTAATGGCCCTATATATCTAACATTAGTCTTCTGTAGTCTGTAGTCTAAGTGTTCTGTAGTCAGTGTTAATGGCCCTATATATCTAACATTAGTCTTCTCTGTAGTCAGTATTAATGGCCCTATATATCTAACATTAGTCTTCTCTGTAGTCAGTGTTAATGGCCCTATATATCTAACATTAGTCTTCTCTGTAGTCAGTGTTAATGGCCCTATATATCTAACAGTAGTCTTCTCTGTAGTCAGTGTTAATGGCCCTATATATCTAACATTAGTCTTCTCTGTAGTCAGTGTTAATGGCCCTATATATCTAACATTAGTCTTCTCTGTAGTCAGTGTTAATGGCCCTATATATCTAACATTAGTCTTCTCTGTAGTCAGTGTTAATGGCCCTATATATCTAACATTAGTCATTAGTTCTCTGTAGTCAGTGTTAATGGCCCTATATATCTAACAGTAGTCTTCTCTGTAGTTAGTGTTAATGGCCCTATATATCTAACATTAGTCTTCTCTGTAGTCAGTGTTAATGGCCCTATATATCTAACAGTAGTCTTCTCTGTAGTTAGTGTTAATGGCCCTATATATCTAACATTAGTCTTCTCTGTAGTCAGTGTTAATGGCCCTATATATCTAACATTAGTCTTCTCTGTAGTCAGTGTTAATGGCCCTATATATCTAACATTAGTCTTCTCTGTAGTCCCTTAGAAGGAAATAGAAGGAAAGGAGAGGTGAAGAGGGGAAATAAGCAGAGAGCGAGATGGAGAATGAGGGAGATGTAGAGTAAGATATAGGATTACCGGTTGATGAAGGTGATTTGCGAAGGGAAAAGTGTTTATGAGTAGTAGTACTAACAACAAAGAGAGCTGCACCAGAATACTCAGCTTTTTCTTCTTCGTTTTACTTCTCTACATTGAGATGTGTAGAGAAGAGAAAGGAGTTTCACTGTAGAAATTTCTCTTCTTTGGGAAATATCCTACAAACTACACCCACACATGCCTATTTCATTAGCTACCACCTCTCATGGTGCTTTAGTACAGTACATACCCATTGGCATTGGTTAACAGGATTTATCATTGCACTGTGCTGACATGAATAACATAAGTGTGTGTTTTGATGAAAATAAGTACTGAGAGCTATGCTTGTGCCTTGTATGATTTTTGCAATAAAATGAGAGACCGAGTAGAATTACCATTTGATATGATCCATGCTCAGGCTTAATCCCTAATGTACCAAAACTAAATATTCATGAGCACGTCAAAACAACCAAGGTTATTCTTCGATGTACTGTATGAACGAATAATAAACCAGACCTCTAGAAATACTTTCAGCGTTATTGATTAAAACCCCTCTAATTTTCTCTTAAACAAAACCCTTCATCACTTAAAATGAAACTGGGGGCCTCTTGTTAGTGCGTTGTTTTCAGACTCAGAGAGACGTGCCAGTTGCTGTGTCAGCCAGATAAATGCCCTCTGTCTGTCCTGCGGTACTTCAGTAGTGCTCAGCGATTAACCCAAATGTCCTTATTTTTTGGGGTGGGTTATTAAACAACTAATTGACCATTCGGTTCAATTACTTAACTTCCATTTAGTTCAGTTTTTTTTTGTGAGCCCAATGTGCCATTTCTCGACGAATCAAATCATTCAAACGAGACATCATATCAAGAACTGGGATGTTGTTCTGAAGGGAGTTGTAGTTTTCATTAAGCATATTTTCAACCAAGTGTGGTAACCACTGCGCCTGTTTTTTTTCCAACTGTTAGGTTAGATACACACAGATTGCACAGACAGCATGTAAATAACACAGCAACAAGTAAAGTACACTGCTCAAAAAAATAAAGGGAACACTTAAACAACACAATGTAACTCCAAGTCAATCACACTTCTGTGAAATCAAACTGTCCACTTAGGAAGCAACACTGATTGACAATAAATGTCACATGCTGTTGTGCAAATGGAATAGACAACAGGTGGAAATTATAGGCAATTAGCAAGACACCCCCAATAAAGGAGTGGTTCTGCAGGTGGTGACCACAGACCACTTCTCAGTTCCTATGCTTCCTATGCTTCCTGGCTGATGTTTTGGTCACTTTTGAATGCTGGCGGTGCTTTCACTCTAGTGGTAGCATGAGACGGAGTCTACAACCCACACAAGTGGCTCAGGTAGTGCAGCTCATCCAAGATGGAACATCAATGCGAGTTGTGGCAAGAAGGTTTGCTGTGTCTGTCAGCGTAGTGTGCAGAGCATGGAGGCGCTACAAGGAGACAGGCCAGTACATCAGGAGATGTGGAGGAGGCCGTAGAAGGGCAACAACCCAGCAGCAGGACCGCTACCTCCACCTTTGTGCAAGGAGGAGCAGGAGGAGCACTGCCAGAGCCCTGCAAAATGACCTCCAGCAGGCCACAAATGTGCATGTTTTGGTTATGTTGTCGTAGTTGTGTCTAGGGGGGCGTATGGGGGAGGGAATGGTGTCACCTCCAGGTAGGTGTTTGTCCCCTGTGTGCTGAGGGTGTTAGGTTATTGTCCGGTTCTGGCGTTTAGGTCGCCACAGACTAGTACATGTCCCTGGGCCTGGAAATGGTTGATCGCCGCCTCTAGGATGGAGAAGCTGTTTTCATTCTATTGGGGATTCTATTGGGGATTCTATTGGGGATTCTATTGGGGATTCTGTTGGGGATTCTGTTGGGGATTCTGTTGGGGATTCTGTTGGGATTCTATTGGGGATTCTATTGGGGATTCTATTGGGGATTCTATTGGGGATTCTGTTGGGGATTCTATTGGGAATTCTATTGCGGATTCTGTTGGGGATTCTGTTGGGGATTCTATTGGGGATTCTATTTGGGGGGGGTAGCCTGGACCGTTCTTCCCCCTTGGCGCTCGAGGGCACCAGGCTGCCCTGCATCATGCACTCCTGCCACCGTCATTTACACACATCTGCCTTTCCCCTTCACATGCATCAGCGCTCATTGACTCAATGACTTGTGTAATTTCCTTCGCTATATCTGTCTGTTTCCTAGCTTTGTTCCCTGCTTCGGGATATGTTTATCATATGTCCTTGTTTACCTGTGTGCTGATGCTGTTCCTGTCGTGTTTCTTGTCTGTTCCTG
The DNA here is from genome assembly GCF_021184085.1 of Oncorhynchus gorbuscha. Taxonomy (NCBI): domain Eukaryota; kingdom Metazoa; phylum Chordata; class Actinopteri; order Salmoniformes; family Salmonidae; genus Oncorhynchus; species Oncorhynchus gorbuscha. Next base: position 10,214,852 of record NC_060179.1, read on the forward strand.
AATAAATGTTTGACTCCCCGTACCTGCTTCTCCTGTCCGGCGTTGGCCCTTACAATAGCTATCTCTGTTGAGATCATTTCCTTTTGAATTTCTTGCCAAATGTAAAATGTTCCTGTTTTAATTAATTTCATAGGGTGAGATCAGTCTGCTCTATACCAAATTAGCATACCCCCTGAGTCCCTTCCCTGTTCCACATCTGGTAGTTTGGTGGATGGGACTACCAGCTCTCTGTAAAGTAGTGGGCAACCAGTCCATCTCATCTATACCAGGTTTCTTGAATGATGACGAAGTCTGTATTTCTGATTTCTGCTCTTTAGGCCAAAAGCAGATGACCTCAGGTCTAGGATTTTCCAGGATGAGATAGTGAAGTCTTTGTGTTCCATAAAGTGTCCAATGTTGTTAGTAGTGTGG
>NC_060179.1:10220262-10227762 GCF_021184085.1 Oncorhynchus gorbuscha
TGTAATGTGGTTTTTAATGTGTCTGCACTGTATTCTGGACCATTTGATGTCTTGGCAGTTAGGTATCTCACTGGTTTTAGGATTATATTCATTTCATATTTGACTTGAATAGGTGTTTTTTAAACTGGAATAGGTAATCATCTCTTCTGGGCTTTTCTTATCATATTTGAGTAATGATATGGTTTATTGAATACCTTATTGCCCTCAAAGCACCTCACCTTGTAATATTATTGATTATGTTGCCATATGATTACTATCTACAGTGGCAAGAAAAAGTATGTGAACCCTTCGTTATTACCTGGATTTCTGCATAAATTGGTCATAACATGTGATCTGAGCTTCATCTAAGTCACAACAATAGACAGTAGTGTTCATGTCTTTATTGAACACACCGTGTAAACATTCACAGTGCAGGGTGGGAAAAAGTATGTGAACCCTTGGATTTAATAACTGGTTGACCCTCCTTTGGCAGCAATAAACTCAACCAAACTGTAGTTGTGGATCCGACCTGCACAACGGTCAGGAGTTATTTTGAAGCAGTCATCTTTACGATAGTGTTTCAGTTCAGCACCAGATGTCTGGTGTGAACCTCTCTCGAGGTCACGCCACAGCATTTTCAATCGGGTTGAGGTCAGGACTCTTATTTTCATCTGTTGAAGCCATTCTGCTGTTGATTTACTTCTGTGTTTTGGGTTGTTGAGCTTCAATTGGCGGACAGATAGCCTAACATTCTCCTGTAAAATGCCTTGATAAACTTGGGAATTCATTTTTCCGTCGATGATAGCAAGCTGTCCAGGCCCTGAGGCAGCAAAGCAGCCCCAAACCATGATGCTCCCTCCACCATATTTACAGTGGGGATGAGGTTTTGATGTTGGTGTGCTGTGCCTTTTTTCTCCACACATAGTGTTGTGTGTTCCTTCCCAACAACTCAACTGTAGTTTAATCTGTCCACAGAATATTTAGTGAAAAGCGTTGTGGAACATCCAGGTGCTCTTTTGCGAAATTCAGACATGCAGCAATGTTTTCTTTGGACAGCAGTGGCTTCTTCCGTGGTGTCTCATGACCTCTCATGACCCCCGTTCTTGTTTAGTGTTTTACGTATCGTAGACTCGTTAACAGAGATGTTAGCATGTCCCAGAGATTTCTGTAAGTCTTTAGCTGACACTCTACAATTCTTCTTAACCTCATTGAGCATTCTGTACTGTGCTCATGCAGTCATATTTGCAGGACGGCCACTCCTAGGGAGAGTAGCAACAGTGCTGAACTTTTTCCATTTATAGACACTTACTCTTACCGTGGACTGATGAACATCAAGGCTTTTAGAGATACTTCTGTAACCCTTTCCAGCTTAATGCATGTCAACAATTCTTAATCTTAGGTATTCGCAGATCTCTTTTGTTTGAGGCATGGTTCACATCAGGCAATGCTTCTTGTGAATAGCAAACTCAAATTTTATGTGAGTGTTTTTTATAGGGCAGGGCAGCTCTAACCAACATCTCCAATCTCGTCTCATTGATTGATTGACTCCTGACTCCAATTAGCTAAGTGATTAGCCTATGGATTTCACATACTTTTTCCAACCTACACTGTGAAAGTTTAAATGATGTATTCAATATAGACCAAAAAAATACTATAATTTGTATGTTATTAGTTTAAGCAGACTGTGTTTGTCTATTGTTGTGACTAAGATGAAGATCAAATCAAATTGTATGACTAATTTATGCAGAAATCAAGGTCATTCCAAAGAGTTCTCATCATTTTTCATGCCTCTGTAAAACCATCATAATCATTTCACAGAGAATGTGTTTGAGTTAGACCAAGCTTTTGGTATTTCCCCTGTGATTTCTGAGAGCACGTATTGCACACACATACTCACAGGGACAGCCAGTGATGTGCAGGCCGGGTCGTAATGCTCAGCTGCTAGTGCTGATGGGTTGTTTGTGTCATGTAGGCTGGTCAGCTGGCAGACTGATGGATACTGATAGAGCTGAGTGGTGGCCAACCCCTCCATCCTTTCTCTGTGGCTACACACACACACTCTCTTTTTCCTTCTCATCGTCCTTCTGAGCTCCCCTTCCCTCCTCCTGCTGTTTTTCCTCTCTCTCCTGCCTCCTCTCTCTACTGCCTCCTCTCTTCCCTGCCTCCTCTCTCACCTGCTGCTCTCCCCTGCCTCCTCTCTCACCTGCTGCTCTCCCCTGCCTCCTCTCTTTCCTGCCTCCTCTCTTCCCTGCCTCCTCTCTCCCCTGCCTCCTCTCTCTACTGTCTCCTCTCTCACCTACCGCTCTCCCCTGCCCCCTCTCTTCCCTGCCTCCTCTCTCCCCTGCCTCCACTCTCTACTGCCTCCTCTCTCCCCTGCCTCCTCTCTCTACTGCCTCCTCTCTCCCCTGCCTCCTCTCTCTACTGCCTCCTCTCTCACCTGCCGCTCTCCCCTGCCTCCTCTCTTTCCTGCCTCCTCTCTTCCCTGCCTCCTCTCTCCCCTGCCTCCTCTCTTCCCTGCCTCCTCTCTCCCCTGCCTCCTCTCTCTACTGCCTCCTCTCTCCCCTGCCTCCTCTCTCTCCTGCCTCCTCTCTCTACTGCCTCCTCTCTCCCCTGCCTCCTCTCTCTACTGCCTTCTCTCTCTACTGCCTTCTCTCTCTACTGCCTTCTCTCTCTACTGCCTTCTCTCTCCCCTGCCTCCTCTCTCTCCTGCCTCCTCTCTCTACTGCCTTCTCTCTCTACTGCCTTCTCTCTCTACTGCCTTCTCTCTCTACTGCCTTCTCTCTCTCCTGCCTCCTCTCTCACCTGCCGGTCTCCCCTGCCTCCTCTCTCCCCTGCCTCCTCTCTCTACCTGCCTCCTCTCTCTCCTGCCTCCTCTCTCTACCTGCCTCCTCTCTCTACCTGCCTTCTCTCTCACCTGCCTGTCTCCCCTGCCTCCTCTCTCTACCTGCCTCCTCTCTCTACCTGCCTCCTCTCTCTCCTGCCTCCTCTCTCCCCTGCCTCCTCTCTCTCCTGCCTCCTCTCTCTCCTGCCACCTCTCTTTCCTTGTTCCTCTCTCCCCTGCCTCCTCTCTCTACTGCCTCCTCTCTTCCCTGCCTCCTCTCTCACCTGCTGCTCTCCCCTGCCTCCTCTCTCACCTGCTGCTCTCCCCTGCCTCCTCTCTTTCCTGCCTCCTCTCTTCCCTGCCTCCTCTCTCCCCTGCCTCCTCTCTCTACTGTCTCCTCTCTCACCTACCGCTCTCCCCTGCCCCTCTCTTCCCTGCCTCCTCTCTCCCCTGCCTCCACTCTCTTCCTGCCTCCTCTCTCCCCTGCCTCCTCTCTCTACTGCCTCCCTCTCTCCCCTGCCTCCTCTCTCTACTGCCTCCTCTCTCACCTGCCGCTCTCCCCTGCCTCCTCTCTTTCCTGCCTCCTCTCTTCCCTGCCTCCTCTCTCCCCTGCCTCCTCTCTTCCCTGCCTCCTCTCTCCCCTGCCTCCTCTCTCTACTGCCTCCTCTCTCCCCTGCCTCCTCTCTCTCCTGCCTCCTCTCTCTACTGCCTCCTCTCTCTACTGCCTCCTCTCTCCCCTGCCTCCTCTCTCTACTGCCTCCTCTCTCCCCTGCCTCCTCTCTCTACTGCCTCCTCTCTCACCTGCCGCTCTCCCCTGCCTCCTCTCTTTCCTGCCTCCTCTCTCTCCTGCCTCCTCTCTCACCTGCCGCTCTCCCCTGCCTCCTCTCTTTCCTGCCTCCTCTCTCTACTGCCTCCTCTCTCTACTGCCTCCTCTCTCCCCTGCCTCCTCTCTTCCCTGCCTCCTCTCTCCCCTGCCTCCTCTCTCTCCTGCCTCCTCTCTCTCCTTCCGCCAGATATGTGCATGTGTGATAGCTCTATTTCCTATCCTTTAGGCCATTGGGAAGGTGAAGTCAAGGCTTCCTCATAAACACGCCGAGGAGAGGCTCAGAAAACTTCTTAGCTCTGAAGAGGAAATAATAAAATGCTGAGAGGGTTTCCACTTATCCTCTCTTACTCTCTGCATGATCTAAAGCTGATATACAACTTTTGTATTCTGAATCAGATTTTAAAACGTGTTTGGTATAATTCAGCCTACCTGGTTCTTATCGTAAAAGGAGTTATTATTGTCCCTTCGTATCTTCCTGATATGAAGTTGAATTATAGAGTATATTCTGTTTCAGATTTATTGTATCTGCTGATAAACAGTACAATGTTCCCTCGAGTAGTTCGCCAGGTTATTATTGTAAAAGAATAATTTGCTCTCAACGACTTACTTGTTTAAATGAAGGTACACGACTGTTCAAAGGTTTGGGGTCACTTAGAAATGTCCTTGTTTTTGAAAGAGAAGCCCATTTTCTTGTCGATTAAAATAACATCAAATTGATCAGAAATAATACATTGTTAATGTTGTAAATGACTATTGTTGCTGATTTGTTATCTAATATCGACATAGGCGTACAGAGGCCCATTATCAGCAACCATCAATGGCACGTTGTGTTAGATAAAACAAGTTTGTCATTTTAAAAGGCTAATTGATCATCAGACAACCCTTCTGCAATTATGTTAGCACAGCTGGAAAAAGTTGTTCTGATTAAAGAAGCAATAAACCTGGCCTTCTTTAGATTAGTTAAGTATCTGGAGTATCAGCATTTGTGGGTTAGATTACAGGCTTAAAATGACCAGAAACAAAGACCTTTCTTCTGAAACTCGTCAGTCTATCCTTGTTCTGAGAAAGGAAGGCTAATCCATGCTAGAAATTGCCAAGAAACTGAAGATCTCGTAGAACGCTGTGTACTACTCCCTTCACAGAACAGTGCAAACTGGCTCTAAACAGAATAGAAAGAGGAGTGGGAGGCCCCGGTGCACAACTGAGCAAGAGGACAAGTACATTAGTGTCTAGAGAAACAGACGCCTCATAATTCCTCAACTGGCAGCTTCATTAAATAGTACCCGCAAAACACCAGTCTCAATGTCAACAGTGAAGAGGCGACTCCGGGATGCTGGCCTTCTAGGCAGAGTTCCTCTGTCCAGTCTCAACGTCAACAGTGAAGAGGCGACTCCAGGATGCTGGCCTTCTAGGCAGAGTTCCTCTGTCCAGTCTCAACGTCAATGAAGAGGCGACACCGGGATGCTGGCCTTCGAGGCAGAGTTCCTCTGTCCAGTGTTCTTTTGCCCATCGTAATCTCTTTATTTTTATTGGCCAGTCTGAGATATGTATTTTTCTTTGCAACTCTGCCTAGAAGGCCAGCATCCCGGAGTCGCTTCTTCACTGTTGACGTTGAGACTGGTGTTTTGCAGGTACTATTTAATGAAGCTGCCAGTGGAGGACATGTGAGGCAGCGGTTTTCTTTCAAAAACAAGGAAATATCTAAGTGACCCCAAACTTTTGAACGGTAGTGTATATAGTCTGCATAATGGGACATAAAAGGACATGTAGTTAGTTGTTCATAAAGTAACAGTGGTCCAGTAATTATGTCAGAAACTTTCCCTTCAGTCGCTAATCTCTGTAGTTGCAATAATGGCCATTCCTCATCAAAGTGGTTATTTCTTCCCTCCATCGTCTCTCTGACCTGACGCCAGAAGTCATTTCATTCCATGAATACAGAACCTTTATCAATGAAAATCCCCTGGAGGTCCAGAAGGGAAAAGACAGTTGAGGAGTCAGAATGTATTGGACTCTCCCCCTGAAAGGCCTGAGTTTTATCTCCTAATTCCTCTCTGCTAGTAAAAACGGGTAAAGCATCCACCATTTCTTCCTATGTAAATCACAATGACATTCAGCTCTGTGCTCACTCTCTCATGTCTAAGTATTCCTCATTTTCTCCCCTGGTGTAAATCACATTGACATTCAGCTCTGTGCTCTCTCCCTCATGTCTAAGCGTCTCTCATTCTCTCCCCTGGTGTAAATCACATTGGCATTCGGCACTGTGCTCGCTCCCTCGTGTCTGGAGTGGACCCCGGTGTGTGTGCATGTTAATTGGATTTAGTGTCCGTATTTAACATGAACTGACTCACGATACGATGCGGTCAACAAGATGGCGCTGACAGACACGGTTGCCCTGTTTCTAACTTTGCAGTATTTTTTGCTGTTGCTGTTATTTCTTACATTATTTGCTCAGACTTCCCTCAACTGAATCCTTTGTTTGAACTTCCCGAGGCAGCTCTATGTATCCAGCTGGTCTCCACCAAATCGCAGACGCCAGCCCAGACGACATCCCTAGCCGCGTCCTCAGAGCATGTGCAGACCAGCTGGCTGGAGTGTTTACAGACATATTCAATCTCTCCAAATCCCAGTCTGAAGTCTCCACTTGCTTCAAGATGTCCACCGTTGTTCCTGTACTCAAGAAAGTGAAGGTAACTGAACTAGATGACTATTGCCCTGTCGCAGTCACTTCTGTCATCATGAAGAGGCTAGTTAAGGATAATATCACCTCCACCAGACCCACTATAATTCACATATCGCCCCAACAGATCCACGGACGACGCAATCGCACACTGCCCTGTACAGGTGAAATATCTATGTCAGAATGCTGTTCATCAACTACACCTCAGCCTTCAACACCATAGTGCCCCTGCAAGCTCATCACTAAGCTCAGGGCCTCCCTGTGCAACTGGGTCCTGGACTTCATGTGTTGAAAGTAGGTAAGAACACCTACACAATGCTGATCCCCAAGATGGACAGGGGTGTGTGCTCAGCCCCCTGCGCAACTCCCCGTTCACCGATGACTGTGTGGCCGATGTGAGCATCGCCAACTCAATCATAAAATTTGCTGACGACACAGCAGTGGTAGGCCAGATTACCAACGATGATCAGACAGCCTACAGGGAGGAGGTGAGGGTCCTGGTGGTGTCAGGAAAATAACCTCTGAACGTCAACGTCAGCAAAACGAAGGAGTTGATCGTGACCTTCAGGAGACCGCAGAGAGAGCATGTCCCAATCCGCATCGACAGGGCCGAAGTGCTGTAGGTCAGAAGCTTCAAGTTCCTCAGCGTGACGACCTGAAATGATCCCTTCACAAAGACAGTGTGGTGAAGAAGGCGCATCAGCGCCTCTTCAAACTCAGGAGGTTGAAGAAATTTGGCTTGGCCCCTAAGACCCTCACAAACTTCTAAAGATGCACCATTGCGAGCATTCTGTTGGGCTGTATTACCGCCTGGTATGGTAATTGCAACCGCAAGGCTCTCTGGAGGGCGGTACGGTCACCCCAATGCATCACCGGGGGCACACTGCCTGCCCTCCAGGATTACAGCACCAGGTGTCACAGGAAGGCCAAGGTCATCAAAGCCAAGTTAACAAACAGATAACCAACCATTTCGAATCCCACCGTACCTTCTCCGTTATGCAATCTGGTTTCTGAGCTGGTCACGGGTGCACCTCAGCCACGCTCAAGGTCCTAAACGACATCATAACCGCCATCGATAAAAGACAGTACTGTGCAGCCATCTTCATCAACCTGGCCAAGGCTTTCGACTCTGTCAATCACCGTATTCTTATCGGCAGACTCAACAGCCTTGGTTTCTCTAGTGACTGCCTCACCTGG
>NC_060179.1:10237762-10340262 GCF_021184085.1 Oncorhynchus gorbuscha
GTTATCCACAAAGTCAGCCACACTACACTAGCCCAAACCCCTGAAGAGTTAGCCAAGGCCTGACCAAACCCCTGAAGAGTTAGCCAAGGCCTGACCAAACCCCTGAAGAGTTAGTCAAGGCCTGACCAAACCCCTGAAGAGTTAGCCAAGGCCTGACCAAACCCCTGAAGAGTTAGCCAAGGCCTGACCAAACCACTGAAGAGTTAGCCAAGGCCTAGACCAAACCCCTGAAGAGTTAGCCAAGGCCTAGACCAAACCCCTGAAGAGTTAGCCAAGGCCTAGACCAAACCACTGAAGAGTTAGCCAAGGCCTAGACCAAACCACTGAAGAGTTAGCCAAGGCCTAGACCAAACCACTGAAGAGTTAGCCAAGACCTAGACCAAACCCCTGAAGAGTTAGCCAAGGCCTAGACCAAACCACTGAAGAGTTAGCCAAGGCCTAGACCAAACCACTGAAGAGTTAGCCAAGGCCTATACCAAACCACTGAAGAGTTAGCCAAGGCCTAGACCAAACCACTGAAGAGTTAGCCAAGGCCTAGACCAAACCACTGAAGAGTTAGCCAAGGCCTAGACCAAACCCCTGAAGAGTTAACCAAGGCCTAGACCAAACCACTGAAGAGTTAGCCAAGGCCTAGACCAAACCACTGAAGAGTTAGCCAAGGCCTAGACCAAACCCCTGAAGAGTTAACCAAGGCCTAGACCAAACCCCTGAAGAGTTAGCCAAGGCCTAGACCAAACCCCAGAAGAGGTAGCCAAGGCCTAGACCAAACCCCTGAATAGTTAGCCAAGGCCTAGACCAAACCCCTGAAGAGTTAGCCAAGGCCTAGACCAAACCCCCGAAGAGTTAGCCAAGGCCTAGACCAAACCCCTGAAGAGTTAGTCAAGGCCTAGACCAAACCACTGAAGAGTTAGCCAAGGCCTAGACCAAACCACTGAAGAGTTAGCCAAGACCTAGACCAAACCCCTGAAGAGTTAGCCAAGGCCTAGACCAAACCACTGAAGAGTTAGCCAAGGCCTATACCAAACCACTGAAGAGTTAGCCAAGGCCTAGACCAAACCACTGAAGAGTTAGCCAAGGCCTAGACCAAACCACTGAAGAGTTAGCCAAGGCCTAGACCAAACCACTGAAGAGTTAGCCAAGGCCTAGACCAAACCACTGAAGAGTTAGCCAAGGCCTAGACCAAACCACTGCAGAGTTAGCCAAGGCCTAGACCAAACCACTGAAGAGTTAGCCAAGGCCTAGACCAAACCACTGAAGAGTTAGCCAAGGCCTAGACCAAACCCCTGAAGAGTTAACCAAGGCCTAGACCAAACCCCTGAAGAGTTAACCAAGGCCTAGACCAAACCCCTGAAGAGTTAACCAAGGCCTAGACCAAACCCCTGAAGAGTTAACCAAGGCCTAGACCAAACCCCTGAAGAGTTAACCAAGGCCTAGACCAAACCCCTGAAGAGTTAGCCAAGGCCTAGACCAAACCCCTGAAGAGTTAGCCAAGGCCTAGACCAAACCCCTGAAGAGTTAGCCAAGGCCTAGACCAAACCCCTGAAGAGTTAGCCAAGGCCTAGACCAAACCCCTGAAGAGTTAGCCAAGGCCTAGACCAAACCCCTGAAGAGTTAGCCAAGGCCTAGACCAAACCACTGAAGAGTTAGCCAAGGCCTAGACCAAACCACTGAAGAGTTAGCCAAGGCCTAGACCAAACCACTGAAGAGTTAGCCAAGGCCTAGACCAAACCACTGAAGAGTTAGCCAAGGCCTAGACCAAACCCCTGAATAGTTAGCCAAGGCCTAGACCAAACCCCTGAAGAGTTAGCCAAGGCCTAGACCAAACCCCTGAAGAGTTAGCCAAGGCCTAGACCAAACCCCTGAAGAGTTAGCCAAGGCCTAGACCAAACCCCTGAAGAGTTAGCCAAGGTCTAGACCAAACCACTGAAGAGTTAGCCAAGGCCTAGACCAAACCACTGAAGAGTTAGCCAAGGCCTAGACCAAACCCCTGAAGAGTTAGCCAAGGCCTAGACCAAACCCCTGAAGAGTTAGCCAAGGCCTAGACCAAACCACTGAAGAGTTAGCCAAGGCCTAGACCAAACCCCTGAAGAGTTAGCCAAGGCCTAGACCAAACCACTGAAGAGTTAGCCAAGGCCTAGACCAAACCACTGAAGAGTTAGCCAAGGCCTAGACCAAACCCCTGAAGAGTTAGCCAAGGCCTAGACCAAACCCCTGAAGAGTTAGCCAAGGCCTAGACCAAACCCCTGAAGAGTTAGCCAAGGCCTAGACCAAACCACTGAAGAGTTAGCCAAGGCCTAGACCAAACCCCTGAAGAGTTAGCCAAGGCCTAGACCAAACCCTGAAGAGTTAGCCAAGGCCTAGACCAAACCCCTGAAGAGTTAGCCAAGGCCTAGACCAAACCACTGAAGAGTTAGCCAAGGCCTAGACCAAACCCCTGAAGAGTTAGCCAAGGCCTAGACCAAACCCCTGAAGAGTTAGCCAAGGCCTAGACCAAACCCCTGAAGAGTTAGCCAAGGCCTAGACCAAACCCCTGAAGAGTTAGCCAAGGCCTAGACCAAACCCCTGAAGAGTTAGCCAAGGCCTAGACCAAACCCCTGAAGAGTTAGCCAAGGCCTAGACCAAACCCCTGAAGAGTTAGCCAAGGCCTAGACCAAACCCCTGAAGAGTTAGCCAAGGCCTAGACCAAACCCCTGAAGAGTTAGCCAAGGCCTAGACCAAACCCCTGAAGAGTTAGCCAAGGCCTAGACCAAACCACTGAAGAGTTAGCCAAGGCCTAGACCAAACCACTGAAGAGTCAGCCAAGGCCTAGACCAAACCCCTGAAGAGTTAGCCAAGGCCTAGACCAAACCACTGAAGAGTTAGCCAAGGCCTAGACCAAACCCCTGAAGAGTTAGCCAAGGCCTAGACCAAACCAATGAAGAGTTAGCCAAGGCCTAGACCAAACTCATGAAGAGTTAGCCAAGGCCTAGACCAAACCCCTGAAGAGTTAGCCAAGGCCTAGACCAAACCCCTGAAGAGTTAGCCAAGGCCTAGACCAAACCCCTGAAGAGTTAGCCAAGGCCTAGATCAAACCACTGAAGAGTTAGCCAAGGCCTAGACCAAACCCCTGAAGAGTTATCCAAGGCCTAGACCAAACCCCTGAAGAGTTAGCCAAGGCTTATACCAAACCACTGAAGAGTTAGCCAAGGCCTAGACCAAACCCCTGAAGAGTTAGCCAAGGCCTAGACCAAACCACTGAAGAGTTAGCCAAGGCCTAGACCAAACCCCCGAAGAGTTAGCCAAGGCCTAGACCAAACCCCCGAAGAGTTAGCCAAGGCCTAGACCAAACCACTGAAGAGTTAGCCAAGGCCTAGACCAAACCCCTGAAGAGTTAGCCAAGGCCTATACCAAACCCCTGAAGAGTTAGCCAAGGCCTAGACCAAACCCCTGAAGAGTTAGCCAAGGCCTAGACCAAACCCCTGAAGAGTTAGCCAAGGCCTAGACCAAACCCCTGAAGAGTCAGCCAAGGCCTAGACCAAACCCCTGAAGAGTTAGCCAAGGCCTAGACCAAACCCCTGAAGAGTTAGCCAAGGCCTAGACCAAACCCCTGAAGAGTTAGCCAAGGCCTAGATCAAACCACTGAAGAGTTAGCCAAGGCCTAGACCAAACCCCTGAAGAGTTATCCAAGGCCTAGACCAAACCCCTGAAGAGTTAGCCAAGGCCTATACCAAACCACTGAAGAGTTAGCCAAGGCCTAGACCAAACCCCTGAAGAGTTAGCCAAGGCCTAGACCAAACCACTGAAGAGTTAGCCAAGGCCTATACCAAACCCCTGAAGAGTTAGCCAAGGCCTAGACCAAACCCCTGAAGAGTTAGCCAAGGCCTAGACCAAACCACTGAAGAGTTAGCCAAGGCCTAGACCAAACCCCTGAAGAGTTAGCCAAGGCCTATACCAAACCCCTGAGGAGTTAGCCAAGGCCTAGACCAAACCCCTGAAGAGTTAGCCAAGGCCTAGACCAAACCCCTGAAGAGTTAGCCAAGGCCTAGACCAAACCCCTGAAGAGTCAGCCAAGGCCTAGACCAAACCCCTGAAGAGTTAGCCAAGGCCTAGACCAAACCCCTGAAGAGTTAGCCAAGGCCTAGACCAAACCCCTGAAGAGTTAGCCAAGGCCTAGACCAAACCACTGTAGAGTTAGCCAAGGCCTAGACCAAACCCCTGAAGAGTTAGCCAAGGCCTAGACCAAACCCCTGAAGAGTTAGCCAAGGCCTAGACCAAACCCCTGAAGAGTTAGCCAAGGCCTAGACCAAACCCCTGAAGAGTTAGCCAAGGCCTAGACCAAACCCCTGAAGAGTTAGCCAAGGCCCATACCAAACCCCTGAAGAGTTAGCCAAGGCCTAGACCAAACCCCTGAAGAGTTAGCCAAGGCCTAGACCAAACCCCTGAAGAGTTAGCCAAGGCCTAGACCAAACCCCTGAAGAGTTAGCCAAGGCCTAGACCAAACCCCTGAAGAGTTAGCCAAGGCCTAGACCAAACCACTGAAGAGTTATCCAAGGCCTAGACCAAACCCCTGAAGAGTTAGCCAAGGCCTAGACCAAACCACTGAAGAGTTAGCCAAGGCCTAGACCAAACCACTGAAGAGTTAGCCAAGGCCTAGACCAAACCCCTGAAGAGTTAGCCAAGGCCTAGACCAAACCACTGAAGAGTTAGCCAAGGCCTAGACCAAACCCCTGAAGAGTTAGCCAAGGCCTAGACCAAACCACTGAAGAGTTAGCCAAGGCCTAGACCAAACCACTGAAGAGTTAGCCAAGGCCTAGACCAAACCCCTGAAGAGTTAGCCAAGGCCTAGACCAAACCCTTGAAGAGTTAACCAAGGCCTAGACCAAACCACTGAAGAGTTAGCCAAGGCCTAGACCAAACCACTGAAGAGTTAGCCAAGGCCTAGACCAAACCCCTGAAGAGTTAGCCAAGGCCTAGACCAAACCACTGAAGAGTTAGCCAAGGCCTAGACCAAACCCCTGAAGAGTTAGCCAAGGCAATAGCGGCAAAGAAACCCCCCTCTTGCTTTCTTCTGCTGTAGCATCATTATTCAGAATTTGTCCAATGTTTAGGCTATTATTTTCACTTACACATTCTTATTTAGCATACTTGATCATTAGTATTGTATTTATGATTTTGTGTTTAAAAAAAATCTTCTTCTACCTTGTTTGAACTCACGTTGAAGAGAAATTCCAATGTATGTACATACAAAAGCCAAATACATGAAACTTGAAATTTGGCTAAGGTGTTGCTGTGTCTGTGTCCTTCTATGAGGGCTAATGTTAGCTGTGCTGTTCTGTCCTCTTCACAGGAGGAATGTCAGAACTACATCCGAGTTTTGCTGGTGAATGGAGACAGACTGTTTACATGCGGAACCAACGCTTTCACACCAATCTGCACCAACCGCACTGTAAGAATCTAATAACGTACCTTGTCTTCTCTTCTCTTCTCGCTTTTTATTACATCTGTAACTTCCTTCTTCTTTCCTATCTGCCCACTCTGATTCAACTCCACCTACCGTATTAACAACCTGCCGTCTAATCCGAGGAAAGTGTGTGGCCTGTTTGTTATATTATGTGGTAGCATAGTGGAGGGTCGCTGGAAGGGGTGGTTTTACCTTTGTAAAAAATATAGATTTTTCTCCAAAAGTAGCAAATGCAAAGGTCGTCGTTTCATAATGACTATTTACTGCGGCTGAAATACGTGATAGTATAAATGTCAGGAAACGACTATGATGGTATTTTATCAGCCCTGTCATAGGAGAACACACTCTGAGTCGGTCTAGATAAGTACTGCATAACTGGCAGGGTTGGGGTCAATTCCATTTGAAATTCAAATTGTTCCTAATTGAAAAGCATTGAAGAGAAATTGGAATTGTAGTGTACTTCCTGAGTTGACTGGCATTTAAATGAGTTTGGGAGAGAGGGGGAAGAGGAGAGCGGAAGCGAGGAGAGGGAGCGAGGAGATAACAATATACATTTAGTCTCCACTAAATCATAAAGTAGGATGAATATCCTGTTCATTAATAATGTAGTCACTGTTCAAATGTCCTCATTCAATATTCTAATTCATTTTAACACCATACCAATATTTATGGCCTCGAATGGCAGGATTATATTTGCCATTGTGAGTAAAGTGGGAATGCAATCCTCTATCCATGGTATTGATCATGACGATGATGATGATGGTGGTGACGATGACATAGAGCCTATTATTGCAGACCCAATGTCCTCATCTATCCTGTAGACAGCTAGGAATCATTGACTCAGACATCTAACACCTCCTAGCCTGTCACTCTCTGTGTCTGATGACGTGTCCGAGTCGGCTGCCAGGAAGTGTCACATGGCAACTGACCAGGAAGAAAGGGAGTGGAAGCGAGATGAACTGAAAGCCCAGTCAGTAGCGCTGAGTGTGTGTCTCACAAACTCCTTCCTCCCATTGGTTTACTATGAGTCAGCCTCTATCTACACTCTACTTCTATTAGACCCATCTTCCAGGTCAGCCTCTATCTACACTCTACTCCTATTAGACCCATCTTCCAGGTCAGCCTCTATCTACACTCTACTCCTATTAGACCCATCTTCCAGGTCCAGCTTGACCCAAACACTTCCCTCAACACACAGGAAGAGCTCCATCAATAATATAATATAATAATAATAATATATGCCATTTAGCAGACGCTTTTATCCAAAGCGACTTACAGTCATGTGTGCATACATTCTACGTATGGGTGGTCCCGGGGATCGAACCCACTACCCTGGTTTTACAAGCGCCATGCTCTACCAACTGAGCTACAGAAGGACCACATCAATACCCCCTTTTCATCTCAGACATCAGGCACAGACACAGACACTCTGTTGGGTTGAGCTGGGTCAGGCCGGAGGCCCGGAGCGGAGGTAGTTTGTGTCGCCGGAACCAACAGTGGTCCAAGTCGACCCACTGTAATAAATCTATCCAAAGTGACCGGTTCTGTTGTGCTGTTTGAATAAGTGTGACGTCCCTAGAGGAAGTAGAAAGTCCATCTCTCGTTGATTAACCCGAAACTACAGCCAGCATTATAGAGAAGCTTTAGTGTGTCTGTCAAACAAGGCTTGTGTCTGTATGGTTAGATATTGTGGAACCCCAATCGGAGAATATAGTATTTATAATTCAGTATTTATCATTTATTTGGGTTTCCAAGGGTTTCCATCAAATCAAATCAAATCAAAATCAAATTTTATTTATATAGCCCTTCGTACATCAGCTGATATCTCAAAGTGCTGTACAGAAACCCAGCCTAAAACCCCAAACAGCAAGCAATGCAGGTGTAGAAGAAAGAAACAAACATTTATTTACACAACAGTATGTGTCTACCCATAAATTGTAACAAAAAAATGTTGGTTTATATAAATTCACTCAGAAAAAAACATGACTTCAGCTTAGATTGATAGGAATGGAGGTGAAAATCTTGCTCTAAGCATATTTTATTCACTGTGAGATTTCACGGTTCCACCATGTGTTATAATGACATATCAACACCGCACACGTTCCACCTCTTAAA
The DNA here is from genome assembly GCF_021184085.1 of Oncorhynchus gorbuscha. Classification (NCBI taxonomy): domain Eukaryota; kingdom Metazoa; phylum Chordata; class Actinopteri; order Salmoniformes; family Salmonidae; genus Oncorhynchus; species Oncorhynchus gorbuscha. Next base: position 10,245,318 of record NC_060179.1, read on the forward strand.
CGTATTCAGAACTGCTGCCTCAGGTTATGCTGTGTGACTTTTCAGTGGGAACAAGTGTCAGGGCCATGTGTAGGATGAGCTGTTAAGTATTTTTAAACACAGAGAGCTGGATTTGGCCCGCTTTCAAAGGCAGGCAAACCAAACGTCTGAGCACTGAGTCTCACATCGAGCTGCTTGTGAAAACGGAAAGGCTTTCCTTAAGTCAGTGATATAGTTTAATAACAAGCTACCCAGGGCTTTCATTCATCCAGTGATGTGGTTTAATTACACTTTACCCAGGGATTTCTTTAAGTCAGTGAGGGCGTTTAATAACGCATTATCCAGGTCAACGGATGGATTTCACTAGAGTCATTATGACACAACTCTACCAGGAGGAATAACAAGTCATTATGACACAACTCTACCAGGAGGAATAACAAGTCATTATGACACAACTCTACCAGGAGGAATAACAAGTCATTATGACACAACTCTACCAGGAGGAATAACAAGTCATTATGACACAACTCTACCAGGAGGAATAACAAGTCATTATGACACAACTCTACCAGGAGGAATAACAAGTCATTATGACACAACTCTACCAGGAGGAATAACAAGTCATTATAATGACCCAACACTACCAGGAGGAATAACAAGTCATTATAATGACCCAACACTACCAGGAGGAATAACAAGTCATTATGACACAACTCTACCAGGAGGAATAACAAGTCATTATAATGACACAACTCTACCAGGAGGAATAACAAGTCATTATGACACAACTCTACCAGGAGGAATAACAAGTCATTATGTCACAACTCTACCAGGAGGAATAACAAGTCATTATGACCCAACTCTACCGGGAGGAATAACAACTCATTATAATGACCCAACTCTACGAGGAGGAATAACAAGTCATTATGACAAACCTCTACTAGGAGGAATAACAAGTCATTATGACACAACTCTACCAGGAGGAATAACAAGTCATTATAATGACACAACTCTACCAGGAGGAATAACAAGTCATTATGACACAACTCTACCAGGAGGAATAACAAGTCATTATGACACAACTCTACCAGGAGGAATAACAAGTCATTATAATGACCCAACACTACCAGGAGGAATAACAAGTCATTATGACACAACTCTACCAGGAGGAATAACAAGTCATTATAATGACACAATTCTACCAGGAGGAATAATAAGTCATTATGACAAAACTCTACCAGGAGGAATAACAAGTCATTATGACACAACTCTACCAGGAGGAATAACAAGTCATTATGACACAACTCTACCAAGAGGAATAACAACTCATTATAATGACCCAACTCTACGAGGAGGAATAACAAGTCATTATGACAAACCTCTACTAGGAGGAATAACAAGTCATTATGACACAACTCTACCAGGAGGAATAACAAGTCATTATAATGACACAACTCTACCAGGAGGAATAACAAGTCATTATGACACAACTCTACCAGGAGGAATAACAAGTCATTATAATGATCCAACACTACTAGGAGGAATTACAAGTCATTATAATGACACAACTCTACCAGGAGGAATAACAAGTCATTGTAATGATCCAACTGTACCAGGAGGAATTACAAGTCATTGTAATGATCCAACTCTACCAGGAGGAATTACAAGTCTTTATAATGACACAACTCTACTAGGAGGAATAACAAGTCATTATGACACAACTCTACCAGGAGGAAGAACTAGTCATTGTGACACAACTCTACCAGGAGGAATAACAAGTTATTATGACACAACTCTATCAGGAGGAAGAACAAGTCATTGTGACACAACTCTACCAGGAGGAATTACAAGTCTTTATAATGACACAACTCTACTAGGAGGAATAACAAGTCATTATGACACAACTCTACCAGGAGGAAGAACAAGTCATTATGACACAACTCTACTAGGAGGAATAACAAGTCATTATGACAAACCTATACCAGGAGGAATAACAAGTCATTATAATGACACAACTCTACCAGGAGGAATAACAAGTCATTATAATGACCCAACACTACCAGGAGGAATAACAAGTCATTATGACACAACTCTACCAGGAGGAATAACAAGTCATTATAATGACCCAACACTACCAGGAGGAATAACAAGTCATTATGACACAACTCTACCAGGAGGTATAACAAGTCATTATAATGACCCAACACTACCAGGAGGAATAACAGGTCATTATAATGACCCAACACTACCAGGAGGAAAATACAAGTCATTATGACACAACTCTACCAGGAGGAATAACAAGTCATTATGACACAACTCTACCAGGAGGAATAACAATCATTATGACACAACTCTACCAGGAGGAATAACAACTCATTATAATGACCCAACTCTACGAGGAGGAATAACAAGTCATTATGACACAACTCTACCAGGAGGAATAACAAGTCATTATGACACAACTCTACCAGGAGGAATAACAAGTCATTATGACACAACTCTACCAGGAGGAATAACAAGTCATTATGACACAACTCTACCAGGAGGAATAACAAGTCATTATGACACAACTCTACCAGGAGGAATAACAAGTCATTATAATGACCCAACACTACCAGGAGGAATAACAAGTCATTATAATGACCCAACACTACCAGGAGGAATAACAAGTCATTATGACACAACTCTACCAGGAGGAATAACAAGTCATTATAATGACACAACTCTACCAGGAGGAATAACAAGTCATTATGACACAACTCTACCAGGAGGAATAACAAGTCATTATGTCACAACTCTACCAGGAGGAATAACAAGTCATTATGACCCAACTCTACCGGGAGGAATAACAACTCATTATAATGACCCAACTCTACGAGGAGGAATAACAAGTCATTATGACAAACCTCTACTAGGAGGAATAACAAGTCATTATGACACAACTCTACCAGGAGGAATAACAAGTCATTATAATGACACAACTCTACCAGGAGGAATAACAAGTCATTATGACACAACTCTACCAGGAGGAATAACAAGTCATTATGACACAACTCTACCAGGAGGAATAACAAGTCATTATAATGACCCAACACTACCAGGAGGAATAACAAGTCATTATGACACAACTCTACCAGGAGGAATAACAAGTCATTATAATGACACAATTCTACCAGGAGGAATAATAAGTCATTATGACAAAACTCTACCAGGAGGAATAACAAGTCATTATGACACAACTCTACCAGGAGGAATAACAAGTCATTATGACACAACTCTACCAGGAGGAATAACAACTCATTATAATGACCCAACTCTACGAGGAGGAATAACAAGTCATTATGACAAACCTCTACTAGGAGGAATAACAAGTCATTATGACACAACTCTACCAGGAGGAATAACAAGTCATTATAATGACACAACTCTACCAGGAGGAATAACAAGTCATTATGACACAACTCTACCAGGAGGAATAACAAGTCATTATAATGATCCAACACTACTAGGAGGAATTACAAGTCATTATAATGACACAACTCTACCAGGAGGAATAACAAGTCATTATAATGACCCAACTCTACCAGGAGGAATAACAGGTCATTATAATGATCCAACTGTACCAGGAGGAATTACAAGTCATTGTAATGATCCAACTCTACCAGGAGGAATTACAAGTCTTTATAATGACACAACTCTACTAGGAGGAATAACAAGTCATTATGACACAACTCTACCAGGAGGAAGAACTAGTCATTGTGACACAACTCTACCAGGAGGAATAACAAGTTATTATGACACAACTCTATCAGGAGGAAGAACAAGTCATTGTGACACAACTCTACCAGGAGGAATTACAAGTCTTTATAATGACACAACTCTACTAGGAGGAATAACAAGTCATTATGACACAACTCTACCAGGAGGAAGAACAAGTCATTATGACACAACTCTACTAGGAGGAATAACAAGTCATTATGACAAACCTATACCAGGAGGAATAACAAGTCATTATAATGACCCAACACTACCAGGAGGAATAACAAGTCATTATGACACAACTCTACCAGGAGGAATAACAAGTCATTATAATGACCCAACACTACCAGGAGGAATAACAAGTCATTATGACACAACTCTACCAGGAGGTATAACAAGTCATTATAATGACCCAACACTACCAGGAGGAATAACAGGTCATTATAATGACCCAACACTACCAGGAGGAAAATACAAGTCATTATGACACAACTCTACCAGGAGGAATAACAAGTCATTATGACACAACTCTACCAGGAGGAATAACAATCATTATGACACAACTCTACCAGGAGGAATAACAACTCATTATAATGACCCAACTCTACGAGGAGGAATAACAAGTCATTATGACAAACCTCTACTAGGAGGAATAACAAGTCATTATAATGACCCAACACTACCAGGAGGAATAACAAGTCATTATGACAAACCTCTACTAGGAGGAATAACAAGTCATTATAATGATCCAACTGTACCAGGAGGAATTACAAGTCATTATAATGATCCAACTCTACCAGGAGGAAGAACAAGTCATTGTGACACAACTCTACCAGGAGGAATAACAAGTCATTATGACACAACTCTACCAGGAGGAAGAACAAGTCATTGTGACACAACTCTACCAGGAGGAATTACAAGTCATTATAATGACCCAACACTACCAGGAGGAAAATACAAGTCATTATAATGACCCAACACTACTAGGAGGAATAATAAGTCATTATGACACAACTCTACCAGGAGGAATAACAAGTCATTATGACACAACTCTACCAGGAGGAATAACAAGTTATTATGACAAACCTCTACTAGGAGGAATAACAAGCCATTATGACAAACCTCTACTAGGAGGAATAACAAGTCATTATAATGACACAACTCTACCAGGAGGAATAACAAGTCATTATAATGACCCAACTCTACCAGGAGGAATAACAGGTCATTATAATGATCCAACTGTACCAGGAGGAATTACAAGTCATTATAATAATCCAACTCTACCAGGAGGAATTACAAGTCTTTATAATGACACAACTCTACTAGGAGGAATAACAAGTCATTATGACACAACTCTACCAGGAGGAATTACAAGTCTTTATAATGACACAACTCTACTAGGAGGAATAACAAGTCATTGTGACACAACTCTACCAGGAGGAAGAACAAGTCATTGTGACACAACTCTACCAGGAGGAATAACAAGTCATTATGACACAACTCTACCAGGAGGAAGAACAAGTCATTGTGACACAACTCTACCAGGAGGAATTACAAGTCATTATGACACAACTCTACCAGGAGGAAGAACAAGTCATTGTAACACAACTCTACCAGGAGGAATTACAAGTCATTATGACACAACTCTACCAGGAGGAATAACAAGTCATTATAATGACCCAACACTACCAGGAGGAATAACAAGTCATTATAATGACCCAACACTACCAGGAGGAATAACAAGTCATTATGACACAACTCTACCAGGAGGAATAACAAGTCATTATAATGACCCAACACTACCAGGAGGAATAACAAGTCATTATAATGACCCAACACTACCAGGAGGAAAATACAAGTCATTATAATGACCCAACACTACCAGGAGGAATAACAAGTCATTATAATGACACAACTCTACTAGGAGGAATAACAAGTCATTATAATGACACAACTCTAACAGGAGGAATAACAAGTCATTATAATTACCCAACACTACCAGGAGGAATAACAAGTCATTATAATGACACAACTCTACCAGGAGGAATAACAAGTCATTATAATGACACAACTCTACCAGGAGGAATAACAAGTCATTATGACACAACTCTACCAGGAGGAATAACAAGTCATTATGACACAACTCTACCAGGAGGAATAACAAGTCATTATAATGACACAACTCTACCAGGAGGAATAACAAGTCATTATGACACAACTCTACCAGGAGGAATAACAAGTCATTATGACACAACTCTACCAGGAGGAATAACAAGTCATTATAATGACCCAACTCTACCAGGAGGAATAACAAGTCATTATCATGACCCAACTCTACTAGGAGGAATAACAAGTCATTATGACACAACTCTACCAGGAGGAATAACAGGTCATTATAATGACCCAAAGCTTCTAGGGGAAACTACAAGTGTGTGAACCTCTATAGGAAATACGGCGCTATGGTGAAGGTGGAGTTGTTTTCTTAGCATTGGTCCTGTGATAGATATTTTGTTGTTCAGCCTTTTCTCTTTGTTCAACTCCTGCATCCTCTCTCCTCTGTCCTCTGTCACCTCCCTTTTTCAAAAATGTCAAAGGTAAGCGAGGAAATGGGAAGTGGACAGAAATTAGACTCTCCTTCACCACTCGCTTGTCATCAGGCAAATGACTTTCACAGGGGAATAAAACTCAAAATAAATATAAAAACAATTGTAGCTTTTTTTTGCATTCTTTTCTCCTCTGAGAAAACAACAACTGCTTCAAAGGTGGTGTTGCAGATATTAAACTCTTCCACAATGGACTCAGGTTTACACTATCCTGATGAAAGACTCAGGTTTACACTATCCTGATGAAGGACTCAGGTTTACACTATCCTGATGAAGGACTCAGGTTTACACTATCCTGATGAAGGACTCAGGTTTACACTATCCTGATGAAGGACTCAGGTAGGATACGCTATCCTGATGAAGGACTCAGGTTTACGCTATCCTGATGAAGGCTTCAGGTAGGATACGCTATCCTGATGAAGGACTCAGGTTTACACTATCCTGATGAAGGACTCAGGTAGGATATGCTATCCTGATGAAGGACTCAGGTTTACGCTATCCTGATGAAGGACTCAGGTTTACGCTATCCTGATGAAGGACTCAGGTAGGATACGCTATCCTGATGAAGGACTCAGGTTTACGCTATCCTGATGAAGGCTTCAGGTAGGATACGCTATCCTGATGAAGAACTCAGGTAGGATACGCTATCCTGATGAAGGACTCAGGTTTACGCTATCCTGATGAAGGACTCAGGTTTACACTATCCTGATGAAGGACTCGGGTAGGATATGCTATCCTGATGAAGGACTCAGGTTTACACTATCCTGATGAAGAACTCAGGTAGGATATGTATCCTGATGAAGGCTTCAGGTAGGATACGCTATCCTGACGAAGGACTCAGGTTTACACTATCCTTATGAAGGACTCAGGTTTATGCTATCATGATGAAGGACTCAGGTAGGATACACTATCCCGATGAAGGACTCAGGTAGGATACGCTATCCTAATGAAAAGTGGCTAACAAGGAGGGAAGGACACTTCACCTACTAACAAATTGACACTCTCCTCTACCAATTATTGGTTTCCGGGACACAAAGGAGAGAGGATGGAGGAGAGAGGACTGGAGGAGAGAGGACTAGAGGATATAGGACTGGAGGAGAGAGGATTGGAGGAGCGAGGATTGGAGGGGAGAGGATTGGAGGAGAGAGGACAGACTTTTTCCCAAATTAGTGTGTGGTTTAGGATAGGGTAAAGGAACTGTGTACTTAGCCGTTGTCTTACCCTGGCTTATTCTCCAGGGGTTGGATTTGTATCCAAAACTGATAACAAAAGGGAAGATTTATTTGACCTTTATTTAACTAGGCAAGTCAGTTAAGAACATATTCTTATTTTCAATGACGGCCCAGGAACAGTGAGTTAACTGCATTGTTCAGGGGCAGAACGACAGATTTCACCTTGTCAGCTCTGGGATTCAATATTGCAACCTTCCAGATAATAGTCCAACCCTCTAACCACTAGGTTACCTGCCTCCCCCCTCTAACCACTAGGCTACCTGCCTCCCCCCTCTAACCACTAGGCTACCTGCCTCCCCCTCTAACCACTAGGTTACCTGCCTCTCCCCTCTAACCACTAGGCTACCTGCCTCCCACTCTAACCACTAGGTTACCTGCCTCCCCCTCTAACCACTAGGCTACCTGCCTCCCCCTTCTAACCACTGGGCTACCTGCCTCCCCCTCTAACCACTAGGTTACCTGCCTCCCCCTCTAACCACTAGATTACCTGCCTCCCCCTCTAACCACTAGGCTACCTGCCTCCCCCTCTAACCACTAGGCTACCTGCCTCCCCCTCTAACCACTAGGCTATCTGCCTCCCCCTTCTAACCACTAGGCTATCTGCCTCCCCCTCTAACCACTAGGCTACCTGCCGTCCCTACACTCTAACCACTAGGCTACCTGCCTCCCCCTCTAGCCACTAGGTTACCTGCCTCCCCCCTCTAACCACTGGCTAACCCAGGCTACCTGCCTCCCCCTCTAACCACTAGGTTACCTGCCTCCCCCTCTAACCACTAGGAGTCACCCACTCTAACCACTAGGCTACCTGCCTCCCCCTTCTAACCACTAGGCTATCTGCCTCCCCTTCTAACCACTAGGCTACCTGCCTCCCCCTTCTAACCACTAGGCTATCTGCCTCCCCCTTCTAACCACTAGGCTACCTGCCGTCCCTACACTCTAACCACTAGGCTACCTGCCGTCCCTACACTCTAACCACTAGGCTACCTGCCGTCCCTACACTCTAACCACTAGGCTACCTGCCGTCCCTACACTCTAACCACTAGGCTACCTGCCGTCCCTACACTCTAACCACTAGGCTACCTGCCGTCCCTACACTCTAACCACTAGGCTACCTGCCGTCCCTACACTCTAACCACTAGGCTACCTGCCGCCCCTATTTGAGCTGGGTACTGTAAGATGGTCCTACGGTAACGATAAGTGGAAAAAAAATTCCTAGAGGAGAAAAGCAGTTTCACAGGCATTATAGTTCATGGGACTCCATATCCTTCTTTTTAATCTGAGCTCTGTACAAATGTCACTTACCTCCTGGGCTGATAATGTACAAGACTAGAGGTGCGGTGTGTGTGTATGTGTGTATTGACTGTGCGTGTGGTGGAAGCAATGATTAGCATTAGCATGAATGGAGTGGATGAAAAATCATGACAAGAATGTAATGAGATGAAGAATTCCTACTTATAAGTACAAGCACTCTGCTCACATTGCTTTGCCTTGAACGTGTATTATCATGATCAGTTATTCAAGTCAAACTCCCAAAGATCTCCCTCGTCCAAGCAACATCCCAAGTGCTCAATGTTTAGCCTTGTCTCATTGTGTGATCGTTCTGCTGCAACTGACAGTAATGGAGACCCCACCTTATCTGCACCACCTCCGTCCCCTCTCCCCCACCCTCATCTCCTCCACCTCTGTCCCCCTCTCCCCCACCCTCATCTCCTCCACGTCTGTCCCCCTCTCCCCCACCTCATCTCCTCCACCTCTGTCCCCCTCTCCCCCACCCTCATCTCCTCCACCTCTGTCCCCCTCTCCCCCACCTCATCTCCTCCACCTCTGTCCCCCTCTCCCCCACCGTCATCTCCTCCACCTCTGTCCCCCTCTCCCCCCTCATCTCCCCCACCTTTGTCTCCCCCCCTCACCTGTCCCTCTCCCTCCTGCCCCGCCCCCTCCTGCCCCGCCCCCTCTAGCTGACCAACCTGACAGAGATCCATGACCAGATCAGTGGGATGGCCCGTTGTCCCTACAACCCTCTCCATAACTCCACAGCTCTGATCACGTCCAGTGGAGATCTGTATGCTGCTACCGCCATGGACTTCTCTGGCAGAGACCCAGCTATCTACCGCAGTCTGGGGGGGCTGCCTCCTCAACGCACCGCACAGTACAACTCCAAATGGCTGAATGGTAGGCCGGGTACTGGGTAAAGGAAAGGGGAGTAGGGGATTGTGGGGTGTCATTATACAATGCTTTTAGGACAACTCCAAATGGCTGAATGGTAGGCCGGGGTACTGGGTAAAGGAAAGGGGAGTAGGGGATTGTGGGGTGTCATTATACAATGCTTTTAGGACAACTCCAAATGGCTGAATGGTAGGCCGGGGTACTGGGAGGAAGTGAAGGGTAGGGGGATAAGCAGTAGTAGTATAGAGATGTAGAAAAGGTGTTGAAGGAGTTAACTTGTGGTGTCTGTCACTGTCACACAGTTCACTGATGACAAGACCATAAACGCACATTGTTTTGTTTTCATTCCTTTCAAGACAACAAGGGCTCAAAGTATTTAACTTCTTTAAACAAAACAAAAAAATATGTCACAAAATCTTTCTCGTTCTTTATTGACATGTTTGTCTCTTTCCTTGTCGAAAGACATCAAAGTGACATTTTCATCTGGTAGTAAAACAATGAAATCAGCTTGTCGGCCTGAAGAGCTCAGTGTGTTCCAGTTCAAGAAGCACAGCCCCCCTGGAACAAGGCTGCTGACTGAATACGCTGCTTCACTCATTCTCTCCCTCTAAAAGAGTCATTCTCTCCCTATAAAAGAGTCATTCTCTCCCTCTAAAAGAGTCATTCTCTCCCTCTAAAAGAGTCATTCTCTCCCTCTAAAAGAGTCATTCTCTCACTCTAAAAGAGTCATTCTCGCATTCTAAAAGAGTCATTCTCTCCCTCTAAAAGAGTCATTCTCTCCCTCTAAAAGAGTCATTCTCTCCCTCTAAAAGAGTCATTCTCTCCCTCTAAAAGAGTCATTCTCTCACTCTAAAAGAGTCATTCTCGCATTCTAAAAGAGTCATTCTCTCATTCTAAAAGAGTCATTCTCTCCTCTCCCTCTAAAAGAGTCATTCTCACACTCTAAAAGAGTCATTCTCACACTCTAAAAGAGTCATTCTCTCATTCTAAGAGTAATTCTCTCCCTCTAAAAGAGTCATTCTCTCCCTCTAAAAGAGTCATTCTCTCCCTCTAAAAGAGTCATTCTCTCACTCTAAAAGAGTCATTCTCTCCCTCTAAAAGAGTCATTCTCTCCCTCTAAAAGAGTCATTCTCTCCCTCTAAAAGAGTCATTCTCTCATTCTAAAAGAGTCATTCTCTCCCTCTAAAAAGAGTCATTCTCACACTCTAAAAGAGTCATTCTCACACTCTAAAAGAGTCATTCTCACACTCTAAAAGAGTCATTCTCTCATTCTAAGAGTAATTCTCTCCCTCTAAAAGAGTCATTCTCTCCCTCTAAAAGAGTCATTCTCTCCCTCTAAAAGAGTCATTCTCTCACTCTAAAAGAGTCATTCTCTCCCTCTAAAAGAGTCATTCTCTCCCTGTCATTCTCTCCCTCTAAAAGAGTCATTCTCTCCCTCTAAAAGAGTCATTTCTCCTCTAAAAGAGTCATTCTCTCCCTCTAAAAGAGTCATTCTCTCCCTCTAAAAGAGTCATTCTCTCCCTCTAAAAGAGTCATTCTCTTACTCTAAAAGAGTCATTCTCTCACTCTAAAAGAGTCATTCTCTCCCTCTAAAAAGAGTCATTCTCTCATTCTAAGAGTAATTCTCTCCCTCTAAAAGAGTCATTCTCTCCCTCTAAAAGAGTCATTCTCTCCCTCTAAAAGAGTCATTCTCTCACTCTAAAAGAGTCATTCTTCCTCTAAAAGAGTCATTCTCTCCCTCTAAAAGAGTCATTCTCTCCCTCTAAAAGAGTCATTCTCTCACTCTAAAAGAGTCATTCTCTCCCTCTAAAAGAGTCATTCTCTCCCTCTAAAAGAGTCATTCTCTCCCTCTAAAAGAGTCATTCTCTCATTCTAAAAGAGTCATTCTCTCCCTCTAAAAAGAGTCATTCTCACACTCTAAAAGAGTCATTCTCTCCCTCTAAAAGAGTCATTCTCTCCCTCTAAAAGAGTCATTCTCTCCCTCTAAAAGAGTCATTCTCTCCCTCTAAAAGAGTCATTCTCTCCCTCTAAAAGAGTCATTCTCTCCCTCTAAAAGAGTCATTCTCTCCCTCTAAAAGAGTCATTCTCTTCTAAAAGAGTCATTCTCTCCCTCTAAAAGAGTCATTTCTCCCTCTAAAAGAGTCATTCTCTCACTCTAAAAGAGTCATTCTCTCCCTCTAAAAGAGTCATTCTCTCACTCTAAAAGAGTCATTCTCTCCCTCTAAAAAGAGATTCTCTCACTCTAAAAGAGTCATTCTCTCACTCTAAAAGAGTCATTCTCTCCCTCTAAAAGAGTCATTCTCTCCCTCTAAAAGAGTCATTCTCTCCCTCTAAAAGAGTCATTCTCTCATTCTAAAAGAGTCATTCTCTCCTCTAAAAGAGTCATTCTCACACTCTAAAAGAGTCATTCTCTCCCTCTAAAAGAGTCATTCTCTCCCTCTAAAAGAGTCATTCTCTCCCTCTAAAAGAGTCATTCTCTCCCTCTAAAAGAGTCATTCTCTCCCTCTAAAAGAGTCATTCTCTCCTCTAAAAGAGTCATTCTCTCCCTCTAAAAGAGTCATTCTCTCACTCTAAAAGAGTCATTCTCTCCCTCTAAAAGAGTCATTCTCTCACTCTAAAAGAGTCATTCTCTCCCTCTAAAAAGAGATTCTCTCACTCTAAAAGAGTCATTCTCTCACTCTAAAAGAGTCATTCTCTCCCTCTAAAAGAGTCATTCTCTCACTCTAAAAGAGTCAATCTCTTGTCAACCAGGGATCTGATTCGCTTTAAACCAATAAAATACAACCATAAAAAAAAAATATATATATATATAAAGGCTCCACGTGTTGCAGCAACCTTTGAGAAAAGGGTTCAGCAACTCATTTTATGTCAAATAGATTTTTTTTCTCTCTCTCTCTCTCTCTCTCTCTCTCTCTCTCTCTCTCTCTCTCTCTCTCTCTCTCTCTCTCTCTCTCTCTCTCTCTCTTCTCCAGTGATGCTGTGCAAAGCTGAGGAGGAGAAGACCGTTTGAAAGAGCAACAACAAAAAAAAATGTTTAATTTAAAAGTGGATTAAATCACTGTCAAGGAGGATAATGCATGTGGTTAAGGTCCAATAATGTCACACATAAAAATGAACACACAGCAATGAGCGGACGTGGGAGGTCAGCAGATTTACGGCACTACACCACTGCTTTGGTGATTCCTCATCTGAATCTGTAGGCTTCCCAGGATGAATTATAGGTTTCACTATTGGAACACAAAAGTCTTTAATAAGAATGCCATCATTTATTTCCCCTAATCACCTTTACCTCACAGCTCTACATCAAGATCCTATGGACCCCTAAATACATTTGAATAAATATGGGTTGTATTTACAATGGTGTTTGTTCTTCACTGGTTGCCCTTTTCTTGAGGCAACAGGTCATAGATCTTGCTGCTGTGATGGCACACTGTGGTATTTCACCCAGTAGATATGGGAGTTTTTCAAAACTGGGTTTGTTTTCAAAATTGGGTTTGTCTGTGTAACCTGAGGGAAATATGTGTCTCTAATATGGTCATATATTGGGCAGGAGGTTAGGAAGTGCAGCTCAGTTTCCACCCAATTTTGTGGGCAGTGAGCACATAGCCTGTCTTCTCTTGAGAGCCATGTCTGCCTACGACAGCCTTTCTCAACAGCAAGTCTATGCTCACTGAGTCTGTACATAGTCAAAGCTTTCCTTAAGTTTGGGTCAGTCACAGTGGTCAGGTATTCTGCCACTATTTATTATCTGTTAGGACCAAATAACATTCTAGTTTACTCTGTTTTTTTTGTAAATTCATTCCAAATTGTTAAGTAATTATCTTTTTATTTTCTCATGATTTGTTTGTGTCTAATTTTGTTGCTGTCTTGGGGCTCATTGGGATCTGTTTGTGTTTGTGAACAGAGCCCCAGGACCAGCTTGCTTAGGGGACTCTTGTCCAGGTTCATCTCTCTGTAGGTGATGGCTTTGTTATGGAAGGTTTGGGAATCGCTTCCTTTTTTGGAATTTAACAGCTTTTTCTGGATTTTGGTAATTAGCGGGTATCAGCCTAATTGTGCTCTGCGTGCAATATTTGGTGTTTTGCATTGTACATTGTTCTGGTGTTTGCCCCATTTTGTGAATTCTTGGTTGGTGAACGGACCCCAGACCTCACAACCATGAAGGGCATTGGGTTCAAGTGTATTCTCTCTCTCTCTCTCTCTCTCTCTCTCTCTCTCTCTCTCTCTCTCTCTCTCTCTCTCTCTCTCTCTCTCTCTCTCTCTCTCTCTCTCTCTCTCTCTCTCTCTCTCTCTGGATTTTGCTCTCGCTATCTCTGGCTATCTCTCTCTCTTGCGCTATATCTCTCTCTCTTGCGGTTTCTCTTGCTATCTCTCTCTTTGCTATCTCTCTATTGCTCTCTCTCTCTTGCTATCTCTATATTGCTCTCTCTCAAACTCCTCTGTTTTCTCTCTTGCCCTTCCCCCTCATTCAACAGAGCCTAACTTTCTCTCCTACTTCAACAGAGCCTAACTTTGTCTCCTACTTCAACAGAGCCTAACTTTCTCTCCTACTTCAACAAAGCCTAACTTTGCCTCCTACTTCAACAGAGCCTAACTTTGTCTCCTACTTCAACAGAGCCTAACTTTGTCTCCTCCTTCAACAGAGCCTAACTCTGTCTCCTCCTTCAACAGAACCTAACTTTCTCTCCTACTTCAACAGAGGCTAACTTTGTCTCCTCCTTCAACAGAACCTAACTTTCTCTCCTACTTCAACAGAGCCTAACTCTGTTTCCTACTTCAACAGAGCCTAACTTTCTCTCCTACTTCAACAGAGCCTAACTCTGTCTCCTACTTCAACAGAGGCTAACTTTCTTTCCTACTTCAACAGAGCCTAACTTTGTCTCCTACTAACAGAGCCTAACTTTGTCTCCTACTTCAACAGAGCCTAACTTTCTCTCCTACTTCAACAGAGCCTAACTTTGTCTCCTACTTCAACAGAGCCTAACTTTGTCTCCTACTTCAACAGAGCCTAACTTTGTCTCCTCCTACGACATTGGGAACTTCACCTACTTCTTTTTTCGGGAGAACGCGTTGGAACATGACTGTGGTCGGACTGTTTTCTCACGTGCTGCCCGGGTCTGTAAGAACGACATTGGAGGAAGGTTCCTATTGGAGGACACCTGGACCACGTTCATGAAGGCTCGGTTGAACTGCTCTCGACCGGGAGAAATACCGTTCAACTATAATGAACTACAGGGAACGTTCTACCTGCCAGAATTAGACCTGCTCTATGGGATCTTTACTACTAACGTGTAAGAAATACATTCTAGACACACAGAAACACACAGAAACACACAGACACACAGAAAAAGAGACACACAGAGACACACAGAAACACACAGAAACAGAGACACACGGAGACACACAGAAACAGAGAGACACAGAGATACACAGAGATAAACAGAGACACACAGAGACACTTGCAGAGACACATGCAGAGACACATGCAGAGACACACTCAGAGAAACACATAGAAACACACCGACACACAGAGAGACACGCAGAGACACATGCAGAGACACACTCAGAGAAACACATAAAACAGAGAAACAGAGAGACACAGAGAGACACACAGAGAAACACAGAGAGACAGAGAGACCGAGACATACAGAGAAACACACAGACACACACAGACACACACTTTACCCTCTCTAACATGGGCCTGTGCAGACTTACTCTGTCACAATGGGCAGGACAAGGAAATGGTCAGAGATACCAGCCAGAGGCGGCTGGTGGGATGAGCTACATAGGAGGACAGGCTCATTCTAATGGGCAGGACAAGACAATGGTCAGAGATACCAGCCAGAGGCGGCTGGTGGGATGAGCTATAGGAGGACAGGCTCATTTTAATGGGCAGGACAAGACAATGGTCAGAGATACCAGCCAGAGGCGGCTGGTGGGATGAGCTATATAGGAGGACAGGCTCATTCTAATGGGCAGGACAAGACAATGGTCAGAGATACCAGCCAGAGGCGGCTGGTGGGATGAGCTATATAGGAGGACAGGCTCATTCTAATGGGCAGGACAAGACAATGGTCAGAGATACCAGCCAGAGGCGGCTGGTGGGATGAGCTATATAGGAGGACAGGCTCATTCTAATGGGCAGGACAAGACAATGGTCAGAGATACCAGCCAGAGGCGGCTGGTGGGATGAGCTATAGGAGGACAGGCTCATTTTAATGGGCAGGACAAGACAATGGTCAGAGATACCAGCCAGAGGCGGCTGGTGGGATGAGCTATATAGGAGGACAGGCTCATTCTAATGGGCAGGACAAGACAATGGTCAGAGATACCAGCCAGAGGCGGCTGGTGGGATGAGCTATATAGGATGACAGGCTCATTCTAATGGGCAGGACAAGACAATGGTCAGAGATACCAGCCAGGTGCGGCTGGTGGGATGAGCTATATAGGAGGACAGGCTCATTCTAATGGGCAGGACAAGACAATGGTCAGAGATACCAGCCAGAGGCGGCTGGTGGGATGAGCTATATAGGAGGACAGGCTCATTTTAATGGGCAGGACAAGACAATGGTCAGAGATACCAGCCAGAGGCGGCTGGTGGGATGAGCTATAGGAGGACAGGCTCATTTTAATGGAATGAATGGAACGGTATCAAACACATCAAACGTATATGGAAACCACATGTTTGATGCAGTTGCCTTTATTCCATTCCAGCCTTTACAATGAGCCAGTCCTCTCATCGCTCATCCCACCAGCCTCCACTGTGTACTCTGCCTAGAGGTTCCTTCATGGCTTTTCGTATTATGGTCAATAAACCTTGAAGTGGGCAAAACACTGAAGTATCCTTCAGGTACAGCTGATAATGAACAGTCATATTATACTATCATCGTTCACTCACGTTTAGTTTGACAGTTTGATTCAGACTAGTTTCTCTCATGTTATTTTATCATATCTTAGAGAAGACACGTTCTTGCTAAAGTGACAGTTTGAAAATTCTAAACTATTCATCAGGCCCGATCTGGACACTTGGCCAGAGAGGCAGAACCTCTTAATTGAAGCCCGGTGTTCAATTTATAGTCAATTTAGACCATCCATCACTCACAGTGTGATCTGAGTCCACAGACACGATCTGGTAGGGACAGATATAAAGGTATATACCAGTCAGCTAGCATTGTGTCTGCTTAGTTGGCTTCTTAATCTATCTCTCTATATATATATACTATATATACAGTACCAGTCAAACATTTTGAGACACCTATTCATTCAAGGGTTTTTCTTTATTTTACTATTTTCTACAGTGTATAATAATGGTGAAGACATTAAAACTATGAAATTACACATATGGAATCATGTACTTGTTGGCTGTTTTTCCTTCAATTTGCAGTCCAACTCATCCCAAACCATCTCAATTGGGTAGAGGTTGGGTAATTGTGGAGGCCAAGTCATCTGATGCAGCACTCAATCACTCTCCTTCTTGGTCAAATAGCCCTTACACAGTCTGGAGGTGTGTTGGGTCATTGTCCTGTTGAAAAACAAATGATAGTCCCGCTAAGCGCAGACCAGATGGGATGGCGTATCGCTGCAGAATGCTGTGGTAGCCATGCTGGTAAAGTGTGCCTTGAACTCTAAGTAAATGAAAGACAGTTTCACCAGAAAAGCACACCCACACCATCACACCTCCTCCTCCGTGCTTCATGGTGGGAAGCACACATGTGGAGATCTGAGGTGCAGTTAATTGCCGATTTCTGAGGCTGGTTACTCTAATGAACTTATCCTCTGCAGCAGAAGTAACTCTGGGTCTTCCTTTCCTGTGGTGGTTCTCATGAGAGCCAGTTTCATCATAGTGCTTGATGATTTTTGCGACTGAACTTGAAGGAACGTTCAAAGTTCTTGAATTGTTCCGTATTGACTGACCTTCATGTCTTAAAGTAATGATGGCCTGTCATTTCTCTTTGCTTATTTGAGCTATTCTTGCCATAATATGGATTTAACCCTATTTGGTAAAAGACCATCTTCTGTATACCAAACCTACCTTGTCACAACACAACTGATTGGCTGAAATGCATTAACTTCTTTCGGATCATTGGGATGCTAGCGTCCCACCTCGACAACATCCGGTGAAATTGCAGTGCGCGTAATTCAAA
Organism: Oncorhynchus gorbuscha; assembly: GCF_021184085.1. Lineage (NCBI taxonomy): Eukaryota > Metazoa > Chordata > Actinopteri > Salmoniformes > Salmonidae > Oncorhynchus > Oncorhynchus gorbuscha. The sequence goes on from NC_060179.1 coordinate 10,263,201, forward strand.
ATACAAAAGTAATTAAAACATTCATCAAAATACAAGTGTTATACACCATTATTTAGTTTAGAATCTTGGTAATCGAACCGCTTTGACCGATTTACAATAGGCTTTATGGCGAAAGCATAGCATTTGATTTTCTGAGGACAGTGCCTCACCCACCTCCTGCATTAACATGAATTCATAACCTGCACAGGTGTCACAAAAATCTAAAATAGCGATAAAATAAATCACTTACCTTCATCTTTTTGCAATCCAACGGGTCCCAGTTACACAATGAATGGTCGCTTTGTTCGATAAAGTCCTTCTTTATATCCCAAAAATGTCAGTTTATTTGGCGTGTTTGATTCAGAAATCCACCTGTTCTCGCCCAACATGCCTACAAAGGAATCTAAAAAGTTACCTGTAAACTACGTCCAAACAATTCAAACAACGTTTCTAATCCAAACTCAGGTACCCTAATATGTAAATAATCTATCAAATGTAAGACGGAATATACTGTGTTCAGTACCGGAGAAAAAGAACGAGGAGCGCAAACACATTCACGCGCGTCAAAAGACTTGAGTCCTTCTGAGGGATATTCTGAAAGAATAGGAATACTTATTCATTTTTCAAAAAACAAAGCATGAAACAATTTCTAAAGACTGTTGACATCTAGTGGAAGCCATAGGAACTGCAGTATGGGTCCTAATTATTATACTTTCCCATAGAAAACAATTGACATTCCAATGACCTCAAAAAAAAGAAATTCCTGGATGGATTTGTCCTCGGGATTTTGCCTGCCAAATCAGTTCTGTCATACTAACAGACATTATTTTAATGGTTTTAGAAACTTTAGAGTGTTTTCTATCCAACACTACCATGTACTTGCATATTCTAGCTTCTGGGCCTGAGTAACAGGCAGTTTACTTTGTGCACCTCAGTCATCCAAACCTCCGAATACTGCCCCTAGCCTTAAAACGTTAAGAAGGAAATACATTTCACAAGTTAACTTTTAAGAATGCACACCGGTTAATTGAAATGCATTTCAGCTGACTACCTCATGAAGCTGGATGATTCCATATGTGTTATTTAATATAGTTGATTTCTTCACTATTATTCTACAATGTAGAAAATAGTAAAAAATAAAGCAAAACCCTGGAATGAGTAGGTGTGTCCAAACTTTTGACTGGTACTGTATACATATTTATATGCATCTCTCCTCCCCCCTACAGGAATAGCATAGCAGCGTCTGCGGTGTGTGCCTTCAACCTCAGTGCCATCACCCGTGTGTTCGGTGGCCCCTTCAAGTACCAGGAGAACTCTCGCTCCGCCTGGCTACCTTACCCCAACCCTAACCCTGACTTCCAGGTAAATATACACCTACCCCAACCCTAACCCTGACTTCCAGGTAAATATACACCTACCCCAACCCTAACCCTGACTTCCAGGTAAATATACACCTACCCCAACCCTAACCCTGACTTCCAGGTAAATATACACCTACCCCAACCCTAACCCTGACTTCCAGGTAAATATACACCTACCCCAACCCTAACCCTGACTTCCAGGTAAATATACACCTACCCCAACCCTAACCCTGACTTCCAGGTAAATATACACCTACCCCAACCCTAACCCTGACTTCCAGGTAAATATACACCTACCCCAACCCTAACCCTGACTTCCAGGTAAATATACACCTACCCCAACCCTAACCCTGACTTCCAGGTAAATATACACCTACCCCAACCCTAACCCTGACTTCCAGGTAAATATACACCTACCCCAACCCTAACCCTGACTTCCAGGTAAATATAAACCTACCACAACCCAAACCTTGACTTCCAGGTAAATGTACACCTACCACAACCCTAACCCTGACTTTTAGTTAAATTTACACCTACCCCAACCCTAAACTTGACTTTCAGGTAGATATACACCTACCCCAACCCTAACCTTGACGTTCAGGTAGATATAAACCTACCCCAACCCTAACCTTGACTTTCAGGTAGATATATACCTGCTCCAACCCTAAACTTGACTTTCAGGTAGATATTTACCTACCCCAACCCTAACTAACCTTGACGTTCAGGTAGATATAAACCTACCCCAACCCTAACCTTGACTTTCAGGTAGATATATACCTGCTCCAACCCTAAACTTGACTTTCAGGTAGATATTTACCTACCCCAACCCTAACCTTGATGTTCAGGTAGATATAAACCTACCCCAACCCTAACCTTGACTTTCAGGTGAGGAACACCAAAATGGCCGTCAAACTGAGCTCACAGGGAACTCTCCTGTCCCAATATGGGCCTGAAGCCATGGGTTCAGCTAGGTATTTGTTCTATCAGGGTTAAGCCAGGCTCAGGTTCAGATTGGGATATGGTTTGGGAATAACCAGGCTGAAAATAACCAGACACCAGTTGCTACCATACAAGACAGATGGATGAGTTCAGTTACTGTCCCTACAGCTCCTTCAGTTACTGTCCCTACAGCTCCTTCAGTTACTGTCCCTACAGCTCCTTCAGTTACTGTTCCTACAGCTCCTTCAGTTACTGTCCCTACAGCTCCTTCAGTTACTGTCCCTACAGTTCCTTCAGTTACTGTCCCTACAGCTCCTTCAGTTACTGTCCCTACAGCTCCATCAGTTACTGTCCCTACAGCTCCTTCAGTTACTGTCCCTACAGCTCCTTCAGTTACTGTCCCTACAGCTCCTTCAGTTACTGTCCCTACAACTCCTTCAGTTACTGTCCCTATAGCTCCTTCAGTTACTGTCCCTACAGCTCCATCAGTTACTGTCCCTACAGCTCCTTCAGTTACTGTCCCTACAGCTCCATCAGTTACTGTCCCTACAGCTCCTGCCGTGAGAAAACCTCCTGCATGTAATCTGTCCAATGTTCACCGGCTGTTAGAAATGGGAGAAAAAACGAATGAGTTGGGAATAATATCCAACCTAACACAACTCTGAGTCACAGGTGTCCTGAAAGTTTACCATAATGTCTGAAATGCCACTGGTATCTCTTCTACTCTCACCATGATCTAGGTAGTTGTAATATTCAACTAAATTCCCGTCCTCCCTCTTCTCCCTCATCTCCTGTAACAATATAGAGTGTCTGGGAATGATACTCCTCAATCATTGCATCTAACCCATAACACACTATACTCCTCAATCATTACATCTAACCCATAACACACTATACTCCTCAATCATTGCATCTAACCCATAACACACTATACTCCTCAATCATTGCATCTAACCCATAACACACTATACTCTATCATTACATCTAACCCATAACACACTATACTCCTCTATCATTGCATCTAACCCATAACACACTATACTCCTCAATCATTACATCTAACCCATAACACACTATACTCCTCAATCATTGCATCTAACCCATAACACACTATACTCCTCAATCATTACATCTAACCCATAACACACTATACTCCTCAATCATTGCATCTAACCCAAAACACACTATACTCCTCAATCATTACATCTAACCCATAACACACTATACTCCTCAATCATTACATCTAACCCATAACACACTATACTCCTCAATCATTGCATCTAACCCATAACACACTATACTCTATCATTGCATCTAACCCATAACACACTATACTCCTCTATCATTACATCTAACCCATAACACACTATAGTCCTCAATCATTACATCTAACCCACAACACACTATACTCTATCTATCATCATTAGCTAATAAAAATGTTTTCTAAATTAGTCCATACTCCCTTATTCTACTGGCGACCTCTAGGAAGAGTTACCAGATCATGAAGATAGCACCCTAACCCATCACAGAATTCCCTCTCCAGGATCCCAATCTTGTGATATTTGTATCAAAACAAAAACACAACATGAAATCAACAATACATATATCACAATCCAGTAAGTAACTGTCATCCCTGATTAACATATATTCTCCTTTCTATAAGCAGACTGAACACAGTACCACTGTATAAGTACCCCAAAGACCCTTACCTCAGGGAACTGGTCATTTTCCCCTCTCAAACACGTTTAAAAAAAAACATGTTAAATCAAAAATAAACCAATTCGAATAACTAATCAACTTAGAATTATAACTCTTTATGACTCCCTATGAAAATAATAATAATCTCCTAAAGTAATGGTACAATTTGGATAGAGTGTTTCTCAAGAATTCTATAATGAAATCTTCCCTGTCTATTTAATTCATAATGAAGTTGATTATTCTTCATTAGGAATTTTTCATATTCAGGGCTTCCGACACCATTAAAATGTTTCCTCTCCCTTTCTTTCCCTGTCCTTAAGGAAACCATTTAAATCCCTCTTCAAAACATTTTCATCCTCCTGCAAACCCATTTAAACTGAATTGAACAGATCCCATCCAATAAATCCCACACACGGCGATAGTATCTCTCCATCGAGTCTAACGATTCACTGGTCTCCTTTTCCCCATGTGGTTCTCCGTAGCCATCAACCCACATTAAAAAAAATGTAAAGTTTTTTGTTTGATAACCCCTATACTAATTCCTCGTGACCCCTCCACCCGTTCGTCCATTCTAGAGTTCCATTCCAGAATTAGATGACATCAAAACTACATTTATTTCAAAATAAAACCACATAACATGTCTCATGATTTATAAGGCCTTCTGCATTTGCAAGGAGCGTTTGGGCATATCATTTAAATGTGTTACCATTACGCGGAACCCAAACCGGCTGTGAGCCATCGTGCGTCATCGTGTATGCATTTATTTTGTCCCCCTACACCAAACGCGATCACTACGTGCAGGTTAAAATATCAAAACAAACTCTGAACCAATTACATTCATTTGGGAAGAGGTCGATAAGCATTAAACATGTATGGCTATTAAGCTAGTTCGCTTGCACTTCCTAGCTAAATTGCCCAATTTAGCTAGCTTGCTGTTGCTAGCTAATTTGTCCAGGGATATAAACGTTTAGTTTTTATTTTACCTGAAATGCACAAGGCCCTCTACTTCAACAATTAATCCACACATAAAACGGTCAACCGAATCATTTCTAGTCATCTCTCCTCCTTCCAGGCTTTTTAATCTTTGAATTTATGTGGTGATTGGCATCTAAACTTTCATAGTATTACTACACCAACGGCAAAGCAGTTTGTCTTTCAATTTCCCACGTGGGTATAACCATGGCACGTGGGTATAACCATGGCACGTGGGTATAACCATGGCACGTGGGTATAACCATGGCACGAGGGTATAACCATGGCACGTGGGCATAACCATGGCACGTGGGTATAACCATGGCACGTGGGTATAACCATGGCACGTGGGCATAACCATGGCACGTGGGTATAACCATGGCACGTGGGCATAACCATGGCACGTGGGTATAACCATGGCACGTGGGTATAACCATGGCACGTGGGTATAACCATGGCACGTGGTTATAACCATGGCACGACTTCTACTTTAGCCCTTGGCAACGCAGCCGCTCGTTGACGCGTGCGAGCAGTGTGGGTGCAATAATTGAATAACATGGATTTCTGGTGTGGTCAGCTTGTTAGAATCCCCTGGCATTTCGCCTAGAATCTTCAACCCAAAATCATATTTAGGTAGACATTTCCTCATTTGTGTTTGTGGGATCTTGTCTACATTTAGTTGCCTGTGTGGGTAACGGATGTGAAACGGCTAGCTTAGTTAGCGGTGGTGCGCGCTAAATAGCGTTTCAATCGGTGACGTCACTTGCTCTGAGACCTTGAAGTAGTGGTTCCCCTTCGAGGGTGACTGTTGTTGATGTGTGCAGAGGGTCCCTGGTTCACGCCCGGGTATGGGCGAGGGGACTGTCTAAAGTTATACTGTTACATGTGCACACCAATAGCTTTACATTTCGTTTGTACTTTATTGTTTTGTTTTGGTGAGTTTCAGTTTATTAAAATATGTGGAACTCTATTCACGCTGCACCTTGGTCTACTCATTTCAACGAGCGTGACAGAAGATCCCACCAAAAACGGACCAAGCAGCGTGGCCAGGAGGAATGGACATGGGAGGAAATCCTGGATGGAGAAGGACCCTGGACGCATGCTGGAGAATATCGCCGTCCAAGGGAGCAGTTGGAGGCAGCGAGAGCGGAACGGCGACGATACGAGGAGTTAGAACAACGACAGAAGCACGAGAGGCCCTACTGTTGGGAGAAGGAGTGGAGCAGGCCCTGTTTTTGGGAGAAGGAGTGAAGCAGGTCCTACTGTTGGGAGAAGGAGTGGAGCAGGCCCTGTTTTTGGGAGAAGGAGTGGAGCAGGCCCTTTTTTTGGGAGAAGGAGTGGAGCAGGTCCTACTGTCGGGAGAAGGAGGAGCAACGGGGGGAAACCAAAAAATGACATGCCCTCCTAAAACTGGTTATAACTTCAGTTCTGTTGTGATGTTAAGATTCTATCACTGACAGTGTGTTACATAGACTTATTTAAGAAAAGTCAATGACTTTAAAAAATGGCAGAGTAATAATTGTTTTAAATTCATGAGCAGTCCAAATGACCTCTTTAGCAGTTCTGGTGTTTTAAGCTCTGTGGTCTTTATTAATGACACATAGAATGTTGTATTACTGGAAATGCTAGCAGTTCTCAGGGCTAGCAGGCTAAACAGATTGACTGATTGAATTTATTAGACAATTAATAAACAAAAACATAATTACGGCGGTGACGGTGACGCCTCCACATACACTTTTTCAATTTTCCCCTAAAATGACATGGCAAGGATATGCATATTCTGGATAACATTTGAAAGGAAATACTTTGAAGTTTGTAGAAATGTGAAGTGAATGTAGGAGAATATAACACAGTATATCTGGTAAAAGATAATACAAAGAAAAACATTTTTTTTTGTACCATCGTCTTTGAAATGCAAGAGAAAGGCCATACTGTATTATTCCAGCCCAGGTGCAATTTAGATTTTGGCCACTAGATGGCAGCCGTGTATAGCTTACTATACCATACAATACTATACAATACTATACCATACTATATCATATATACCATACAATACTATACTATACTAAAACTATACCCTATCATGCTATACCATACCATACTATACCACACCATACCATATCATACTACACTATACCATGCCAAACTATACCATACTATACTATGCTATACCATACTGTGCAGTACTATACTATACCATTCTATACTAGACCATATCATGCTATACCACACCATACCATGCCATATCCTACTTTATCATACCATACTATACCATACTATACTATACATACCATGCTATACTACACCATACTGTACAGTACTATGCCATACTATACCATACCATACTACATCATACTATACCACACCATATTATGCCATGCCATATCTTACTATGTTATACCATACTATACTAGACCATATCATACTATACCATATCATACTATACAGTACTATACCATATCCTACTATACTATACTATACTATACAGTACTATACCATATACTATACTATACCATACCGTACTCTAACATACCATACTATACCGTACTATACCATATCATGCTATACCATACCGTATCATATCATGCCATACTATATATATACTATATATATATATGTATATATATATATATATATATATATATATATATATATATATATATATATATATATATATATATATATATATATATATATATATATATATATATATATATACATATCTTTATTTTTTATAATTATTTAACCTTTATTTAACAAGGCAAGTCAGTTCAGAACAAATTCTTATTTACAATGACGGCTTACCGGGGAACAGTGTGTTAGTTGCCTTGTTCAGGCACAGAACGACAGATTTTTACCTTTCGGTTACTGGCCCAATGCACTGACCACTAGACTACCTGCCACCCCACCCCACCCCATTATCCTATCCTATCTTATCCTATCCTATCCTATCCTATCCTATCCTATCCTATACTATACTATACTATACTATACTATGCTATACTATACTATACTATGCTATACTGTACTATACAATACTATACTATGCTATGCTATGCTATGCTATACAATACTATAATATACTATACTACATTATACTATACTATGCTATACTGTACTATGTAATACTATACTATAATATGCTATGCTATGCTATACAATACTATAATATACTATACTACATTATACTATACTATACTATGCTAAACTGTACTATGCAATACTATACTATACTATACTATGCTATACTATACTATACTATACTATACTATACTATACTATACTATGTTATGCTATAATATACTATACAGCACAATACTATACTATGCTATGCTATACTATACTATACTATACTATACTATCCTATCCTATACTATACTATACTATACTATGCTATACTATACTATACTATACTATACTATGCTATGCTATGCTATAATATACTATACAGCACAATACTATACTATACTACATTATACTATACTATACTATGCTATACTGTACTATGCAATACAATACTATACTATGCTCTACTGTACTATACTATACTATGCTATACTATACGATGCAATACAATACTATACAATACTATACTACACAGTACAGTAAGGACCTATTTCCACTCACCCTACTACTATTTAACTGTGCTGTCCGTTGGTTAGTATCAGCCTGCCTACTTGAACCTCCTGCTGATAAGAGAGACAGATGAGTGTCACTCACACACAAACACACAAACATAAACACACACACAAACCAACACACACTTCTGGACAAAAGACAGTTCTGCCCCTCACCTTGACTTCACAGGGGATATCACACATCAAGGCAGTCACGGACTGATGCTTTACTTTTTTGCGTGAACACCTTTTTATTTATTTATTTCTTATTTTTTTGAAGGGGGGGGGTACAGGTACAAAAAAAAAACAATAAAAGAAATGCATACAAAAATAATCCTAACCCATCTCCCCTCAGTCCCCATCCGCCCGCCCACATCCTCCCTCCTGACGAAAAAAGTTATTGTGGTGATGTTTCTTCCAGAGACAGTTTGGAACTCAGTAGTGAGTGTTGCAACCGAGGACAGACGATTTTTACTCCCTATGCGCTTCAGCACTCGGCGTTCCGTTCTGTGAGCTTGTGTGGCCTACCACTTCGTGGCTGAGCCGTTGTTGCTCCTACGTTTCGACTTATAGCAACGCTTGCAGTTGACCGGGGCAGATCTCAGAAATTTGACTAACTGACTTGTCGGAAAGGTTGTGTCCTATGACGGTGCCATGTTGAAAGTCACTGACATCTTCAGTAAGGCCTTTCTACTGCCAATGTTTGTCTATGGAGATTGCATGGCTGTGTGCTCGATTTTATACACATGTCCACAATGGGTCTGGCTGACATAGATTAATCCAAAAAGTTGAAGGGATGTCCACATACTTTTGTATATATACTGTATTATAGAGACCTGTCCTTTCGGGAGTCCAGATAATTTATTTATAAACTCTATCATTGGATGGTTCGGTAGTTGAGTTCCCCAAGGGACTCCAGAGGCCACAGCATAGCTGACATAAGTTGTAAATATAGAAAAAAAGTTGTTTGGTAATGTGTCTGTATCTTACAGAACTTGGAATATTCTCAAACCAGTACTGTCCATGATATCGGCAAGGGTGCAGATTCCACATTTGGTGCATTGTGGGGGATACAAAAGGCCACCCTCCAGATCACAAGGCGTTATTGTGAAATATTGGAGTATGGGCATGCCATTTTGATTCACAGTTACATTGTTTTTCAATTTTGTGCCAAATAGAGATTGTGTGAGCAATAATAGCACTAAAGTGTAGTTTGCATTGCTTAAGGGATATATCAGTGAAGACCACCTCTTCCAGGACAGTAGGAGACACCAATGGTTTTATCTAAGGGAGGAAATATATCTACACCCAAATATTTAAAATGGAGAATTGTTGTGATTCCATAAGTAGAGATGGAGTCGCCCATCGAGGACTTGAGAGGCAGTAGAGCTCATTTGGTTGGATTAATTTTATAACTTGAGGTTAAGCTGAATTGATGTATGATCTTCAATGCGTTAGGGATTGATTGAGATACATTGTCTAGATATACTCTAGTAAAATGTAATCTGCGATAAAATGAGATAAAGGGATTTGAGAGAAATGGGCTTATTTCTTTCGACTGATGAATTGGCTGGGTAATTAGAATAGCAAAGGCGAAGTTGGATCGCCTTGTCTGCTGCTTCTAGTGATTCTGAACAGAGCAGAGCATATATTACCTGTTATAATTATGGCTGAGGGATTGGCATATAGTATTTTAATCATATTAATGAAATTGAAATTTCCCATGTGTTCCAAGACAGACCTGAGATATGACCATTCTTGTCTATCAAAATACTTTTCTGCATCGAGAGATAATACAGCCCAAGGAACTGTTGTTTCTGATGAAGCATTTAAGATATGTGGACTGCATCTCAATCGACAATGATGCAGCATTTAAGATATGTGGACTGCATGCGACAATGATGACTGCAATCTCATCTCAAGACAATGATGCACAATGATGCAGCATTTAAGATATGTGGACTGTATCCCAATCGACAATGATGCAGCATTTAAGATATGTGGACTGCATCCCAATCGACAATGATGCAGCATTTAAGATATGTGGACTGCATCCCAAGCGACAATGATGCAGCATTTAAGATATGTGGACTGTATCCCAATCGACAATGATGCAGCATTTAAGATATGTGGACTGTATCCCAATCGACAATGATGCAGCATTTAAGATATGTGGACTGACAATGATCAGCATTTAAGATATGTGGACTGTATCCCAATCGACAATGATGCAGCATTTAAGATATGTGGATTGTATCCCAAATCGACAATGATGCAGCATTTAAGATATGTGGACTGTATCCCAATTGACAATGATGCAGCATTTAAGATATGTGGACTGTTTCCCAATCGACAATGATGCAGCATTTGGAGGCAGGATGTCAAAATTGGAATGTCTCAAGCCCAAGGTACCTTAAAATCGTGCCTCCTAACGCGCTTCATTTGGGCGGTTTTGAAGGCAGCATCCAATGTATCCTTCACTGGAGAGGCTATCCAGAAGAATAAGCAATAACTGTGAGTATAACATTCATTTGTTAAACAAATTATGTTCAAATGTTCAACATATCTGTGTTACTTTCATATGATGTCTAAATGTTGAGTAACTGTTGTTTATCAGCCCGTTGCCAAGTCGGACGCGATAGCTAGCTAACGTTAGAAAGCCGATCTCGTCCTACTTGTCAGCTGTTTAGAGATGAACTAATGAGCTAACTAGGCCTAATCGTAGATTTAGCCATGTTTAAATTTGGACATTTTTAAACTTGCAAGCAAGCTGAACTTGCTAGCTTGTGTTTCGCCGCATTGCATTGCCTTGGCGTGAGAAAACAGTGATGCCTAATTCGTTTGTAGGTAAAACATGTTTAAAATGTTAACACCTGATGAATATTTTTGGAAACGCAGCAAGCTGTGTTCTGTTCAATCTAGGCCAGCCAGCCAGCCAAGTTATTTGTGCATTCTATTGATATCTGTTTAGCTAATGTTAGCTAACTTTTTCTTGTCACTTTCCCTTCCCCTATTGTGTTGTACGATTGGGTTTGGTGGTACTAGTTCAAATTAGTGGCTGTTATTCTACTCTTACTGTTAACAACGGACCAAGCCTAGAAATATGCAAAACTGTTAACAAAACGATTGCACATTATTAAAGGTAGTTGTGGCTTCAACAACATGAACCAGTTCTGAAATTTGAGCAGTGAGGTTACTGACTCCCCCATTGTCTCTGCTTGTTCCAGGTTGAAGGACATCTCACCCCGACACCCTGCAGATGTATTGAACTTGTTGGGTACCTCCCAGCCCACAGGATAACCATATCTCAGTTATTAAGGAGTGTGCAACATCTTAATGAATGTTAAATATAAATAGATTCAACCATGTTATTGTTTATGACAAAAAAGTGTCAAACTAATCAAAAAAGTGTTAAACAAACCACCCTTTGCCTTCATGACAGCTTTGCACACTCTTGACATTCTCTCAACCAGCTTCATGAGTTAGTCACCTGGAATGCATTTCAATTAACAGGTGTGCCTTGTTAAAAGTTCATTTGTGGAAATCCTTTCCTTCTTAATGCATTTGAGGCAATCAGTTGTGTTGTGACAAGGTATGGTTGTATACAGAAGATATCCCTATTTGGTAAAAGACCAAGTCCATATTATGGCAAGAACGGCTCAAAGAAGCAAAGAGAAACGACAGACCATCATTACTTTAACTTTAAGACATGAAGGTCAGTCAATTCGGAAAACTCCAAGAACTTTGAACGTTTCTTCAAGTGCAGTCGCAAAAAACAGCAGCAGTTATGATGAAACTGGCTCTCTTGAGGACCACCACAGGAAGAGAAGTCCCTGAGTTACTTCTGCTGCAGAGGATAAGTTCATTAGTTACCAGCCTCAGAAATTGTAGCCCAAATAAATGTTTCTCAGAGTTCAAGTAACAGACACATCTCAACATCAACTATTCAGAGGAGACTGTGTGAATCAGGCCTTCATGGTCAAATTGCTGCAAAGAAACCACTACTCAAGGACACCAATAAGAAGAAGAGAATTGGATAGGCCAAGAAACACAAGCAATGGACATTAGACCGGTGTAAATCAATCTTTGGTCTGATGAGTCCAAATTTGAGATTTTGGTACCAACTACTGTGAGACGCAGAGTAGGTGAATGGATGTGTGGTGTCGTGGAAATGTCGGTACTGAGAGAGACTTTGTCATATCTTCAAACAATCATATTTATTTAATATCGATTAATTATTGCAATAATGAACCCGTCGACACCACACCACAAGTGCTTAAAATCATACATAGTATACAGGGTCTTCATGTAGAAGACCTTAAAATGCTTAGTCATGGCTGGCTCCACCCCTCCCATGCAGATTAGACCACCCTGGGTTCATCCTGTCGTTTATCTGCACAGGGGGGGGGTGTTATTTTACTCCTCCAGTTTCCCAGATGGAAGGATGAGAACAAACAATGAGATGTTTGTTCTATTCCTTCAGGCTCTCTCTATCTCGAGTCACACACACACCACATCTTATCTATGAATGCAGGCTCAGTCAGACAGGAGACATATGTTATGTGTCACATGCACCAATAATCATAGAACAGAATGTGGCTGTAAAGTTTCTTATCACCAAGCCATCACTTAATCAGTTGCCAGCCCATGCTTCAAAAGACTGCACTCAGTTAACTCAGAAAGTGAGAGAGTTCTAAGAACCTTACTCTATTTCATTAAACCATTTGGTGCATAAATATCACATGATCTTGTAATTCTGCTACCACAGAGGTTCCCACTGTGAAACATGGAGGAGGAGGTGTGATGGTGTGGGGTGCTATGCTGGTGACACGGTCAGTGATTTATTTAGAATTCAAGGCACACTTTACCAGCATGGCTACCACAGCATTCTGCAGCGATACGCCATCCCATCTGGTTTGCACTTAGTGGAACTATCATTTGTTTTTCAACAGGACAATGACCCAACACACCTCCAGGCTTTGTAAGGGCTATTTGATCAAGAAGGAGAGTGATGGAATGCTGCATCAGATGACCTGGCATCCACAATCACCTGACTTCAACCCAATTGAGATGGTTTGGGATGAGTTGGACCGCAGAGCGAAAGAAAACCAGCCCACAAGTGCTCAGCATATGTGGGAAGTTCTTCAAGACGGTTAGAAACGCCTTCCAGGTGAAGCTGGTTGAGAGAGTGTGCAAAGCTGCCATCAAGGCAACATTTTTGTGGTTACTGCAAGATTCCATATGTGTTATTTCACACTTTTTATGTCTTCACTATTATTCTAAAATGCAGAAAATTGTAAAAATAAAGAAAAACCCTTGAATGAGTAGGTGTGTCTAAACTTTTGACTGGTAATGTAATTATATCGGATATGTTATCCTTTATCACATGTCAGCATTTGTTTTGCATCCAATGCATTAGCTTACATTAAGATGAGGTAGCCTAGGCCTTATCTAGTTAGATTGCATCAAATCAAATTTTGTTAGTCACATGCGCCAAATACAACCTTACAGTGAAATGCTGAATACAACAGGTGTAGTAGACCTCACAGTGAAATGCTGAATACAACAGGTGTAGTAGACCTTACAGTGAAATGCTGAATACAACAGGTGTAGTAGACCTTACAGTGAAATGCTGAATACAACAGGTGTAGTAGACCTTACAGTGAAATGCTGAATACAACAGGTGTAGTAGACCTTACAGTGAAATGCTGAATACAACAGGTGTAGTAGACCGTACAGTGAAATGCTGAATACAACAGGTGTAGTAGATCTTACAGTGAAATGCTGAATACAACAGGTGTAGTAGACCTTACAGTGACATGCTGAATACAACAGGTGTAGTAGACCTTACAGTGAAATGCTGAATACAACAGGTGTAGTAGACCTTACAGTGAAATGCTGAATACAACAGGTGTAGTAGACCTTACAGTGAAATGCTGAATACAACAGGTGTAGGTAGACCTTACAGTGAAATGCTGAATACAACAGGTGTAGTAGACCTTACAGTGAAATGCTGAATACAACAGGTGTAGTAGACCTTACAGTGAAATGCTGAATACAACAGGTGTAGTAGACCTTACAGTGAAATGCTGAATACACCAGGTGTAGTAGACCTTACAGTGAAATGCTGAATACAACAGGTGTAGTAGACCTTACAGTGAAATGCTGAATACAACAGGTGTAGTAGACCTTACAGTGAAATGCTGAATACAACAGGTGTAGTAGACCTTACAGTGAAATGCTGAATACAACAGGTGTAGTAGACCTCACAGTGAAATGCTGAATACAACAGGTGTAGTAGACCTTACAGTGAAATGATGAATACAACAGGTGTAGGTAGACCTTACAGTGAAATGCTGAATACAACAGGTGTAGTAGACCTCACAGTGAAATGCTGAATACAACAGGTGTAGGTAGACCTTACAGTGAAATGCTTACTTTCAAGCCCCTAACCTACAGTGCAGTTTACAAAAAATATGGATAAGAATAAGAGATCAAATTTATGGCATTATGGTGTTGAACGCTGAGCTGTAGTCAATGAATAGCATTCTCACATAGGTGTTCCTTTTGTCCAAGTGGGAAAGGGCAGTGTGGAGTGCAATAGAGATTGCATCATCTGCAATAGAGATTGAGGTATGCAAATTGGAGTGGGTCTAGGGTTTCTGGGATAATGGTGTTGATGTGAGCCATGACACTGATGTTCAGTTGTGTATTCGTTGATAACTAATATTGAAAGGTGATACTCCCTGTTCACTCATGACTGCACGGCCAGGCACGACTTCAACACCATCATTAAGTTTGACACAACAGTGGTAGGCCTGATCACCGACAATGACGAGACAGCCTATAGGGAGGTCAGAGACTTGGCCATGTGGTGGCAGAACAACAACCTCTCCCTCAATGTGATCAAGACTAAGGAGATGATTGTGGACTACAGGAAAAAGAGGACCGAGCATGCCCCCATTCTCATGGACCTGTCCACATCACCAACAAACTGACTCGGTCCAAGCACACCAAGACAGTCATGAAGAGGGCACTACAAAACCTATTCCCCTCAGGAGACTGAAAAGATTTGGCATGGGTCCTCATATCCTCAAAAGGTTCTACAGCTGCAACATCGACAGCATGACTGGTTGTATCATTGCCTGGTATGGCACCTGCTCGGCCTCCGACCACAATGCACTACAGAGGGTAGTGCATACGGCCCAGTACAGTACATCACTTGGGCCAAGCTTCCTGCCATCCAGGACCTCTATACCAGATGGTGTCAGAGGAAGGCCCTAAGAATTGTAACACCCTGTATATAGTCAAATACTCCAGCCATCCTAGTCATAGACTGTTCTCTCTGCTACCGCACGGCAAGCGGTACCGGAGCGCCAAGTCTAAGTTCAAGAGACTTCTAAACAGCTTCTACCCCCAAGCCATAGGACTCCTGATTATTTAATCAAATGGCTACCCAGACTATTTGCATTGCCCCCCCCCCCCCCCACCTACTCTCTGTTATCATCTATGCATAGTCATTTTAATAACTACCTACATGTACATACTACCTCAATTACCTCGACTAACCTGTGCTCCCAGACATTGTCTCTGTACCTTAACACCCTTTATATAGTGTCCACATTGACTCTGTACCAGTACCCCCTGTATATAGCCTCCACATTTACTCTGTACTGGTACCTCCTAATGCAATATTAATCTCACAGTGAAACATCGCTATTAATCTTTCTTAAAACGTATCTCCCCAAAAATCGTATAGTGTACGTATAGTGCATGCAAAAGCACGACTGTCCTCAACAATGGAGCAGCAGACCAAGCATTACTTGAGAGGAGGAACTGTACCGTAGGATAATTATTCTGGGCGGTGTCAACTTCATTCATGGACAGGCACTGAGGAGAGCGATTATTTTACTTGTTAACTTGTTATTCATGGCAGATATTTCTATTTTGGATAGTCATTCACTGAATTGCTAGCACTAGTTGCTCACACGGCAGGGTAGCCTAGTGGGGCGGCAGGGTAGCCTAGTGGTTAAAGCATTGGACTAGTTACCGAAAGGTTGCAAGTTCGAATCCCTGGGCTGACAAGGTACAAATCTGTCGTTCTGCCCCTGAACAGGCATTTAACCCACCGTCGTTGAAAATAAGAGTTTGTTCTTAACTGACTTGCCTAGTAAAATAAAAGTTTAAAAAAACACTGCTACGGTGTCTACAATGTAAACAAGTGTCTCTCGCCTCAGTGGAATGTGAATGCGTTGTCCCCTGTGGCTGAATCCCCTCCCAATTGGCAGTGACCTACTGGAAATGTGCGAACTTCTAAGGTAGGTGACTTTGGTGCCAGGAAGGCAGTAGTAGGCCTCTGGATCGGGACATAGCCGTAATAGTCGACGGAGGTTATCTGAGGGTAAACGCTTTTTAACAATCCCGCTTTGGTCCATCAATTTTGGTAAGTAAGTCTCAAGACAGGACGACAACAAAAAGATGAATATCTGTGTTTATCAGATAGTGAGAACACTGTGTGGCATCTTCACATTTTTATATATATATAAAAGCCAAATTAGTGCTGTATTCACATCTCTCCCAGATGAACCTTTGTGAACGTCTGTATTAGTCATTTCATGCAATAGTGGACCTAACAGATTCCAAAATGTTCAATAGATCTCAGGAGGCAATTTGCCTTTATTCTATCCAATGCCCTTTTGAGTTCATTAAAGAGAGATTTGTGCTCCCAGCGAGGTGGCTTGTTTTCTCTTAATTATCTTAAGAAAGGACTTAGTCTGGCTTGGTGTGGAATTACAAAGAAGTGTACAACTTTTTAAAGAAGTGGGAGAAACTTGGATTGAATTTGGGTTCTGATAGTAATTCCCCTATTTCAGATTCAATAGTTGCTGTGTCAGCTAATTGATCATCACTTTGTAGCACGTTGGCCAGCAAACGACTGGGACGATTACCATGAAAGCAATGGTTGAATCTAACTCTCTGCTCTCTGTCTTATCAATAAATTAAGTTCTGTCTTGACTTTAGAAAGAGTAATAGCTACCTAGTCTGACAAGAGTGGTTGTTGAGAACACTCTAATACAGTTAACAACATTTACAAATCTGTAATCTTCTTAACTTGTGATTTATTCAACCCAGATTCAAATGCAGTTGCATTATTTTTTTATAAAACACTTCAGTTGCATCCCATTGAATCCGGGGGTCATCGACTGAATTTGTATTAATCATTATAAATGTAGATGAAGTGGTGAACCTCCATAATGTGGCTCTTTTAGGAGATTCGGACGTTTGAAGTTGGTAGTAGTAAGCATGGTCCGTGTACCTGGTGATTGAAAACGTGCATCTGGGAACCCGAAAACAAGCTGATATGTCATTTTTTTAATGAAAGAAAATTAGAGGTGAAGATAATATAATGAAATCCATTTGTGAGAATGATTTTTTAGTAGAAAGTGTACTCTTTTGCTTTAATAAGGATTATGTGCTCGACAGGCATCAGTAATCAGAGAGTATATACTGGAGACCCATGGAGACCCATGGTTGTGTGTGGATTGCAGTTGGTCTCGCTAGATTTGTCCCGCATGTCCAAAATGGCATTCATATCTGTCCAAATAACCAGATGGAATTCAGTTAATTCTAACAATATACTGTTCTGATAATCAGAAAACTTAGGATCATATGAAGTTGAAGACGTAAATAACAATGAAGGCTATTTTCTTTCCATTATGGATAAATTTAAGAAAAGTTATTTATTCTGACTTCTTGGTCTTTGCTTTTATCCAAGATGGTGATTTGGGGTTTGTTATGTATCATTATGATGAACACCTTTAGTTGTGTTTGGGGCTGATGAAAAGGCTGCCAGTTTGTGTAAATAGTTTTCTGTTCTCTGTGCGTCCTTTTGGAACAGGTGTGTTTCTTGTAGCATTGCTATATCAATGGTTTCTTGTAGCATTGCTAAATCAACATGGTTTCTTGTAGCATTGCTATATCAACATGGTTTCTTGTAGCATTGCTATATCAATGGTTTCTTGTAGCATTGCTATATCAATGGTTTCTTGTAGCATTGCTATATCAATGGTTTCTTGTAGCATTGCTATATCAATGGTTTCTTGTAGCATTGCTAAATCAACATGGTTTCTTGTAGCATTGCTAAATCAACATGGTTTCTTGTAGCATTGCTAAATCAACATGGTTTCTTGTAGCATTGCTAAATCAACATGGTTTCTTGTAGCATTGCTAAATCAACATGGTTTCTTGTAGCATTGCTAAATCAACATGGTTTCTTGTAGCATTGCTAAATCAACATGGTTTCTTGTAGCATTGCTAAATCAACATGGTTTCTTGTAGCATTGCTATATCAATGGTGTCTTGTAGCATTGCTATATCAATGGTTTATTGTAGCATTGCTATATCAATGGTTTCTTGTAGCATTGCTATATCAATGGTTTCTTGTAGCATTGCTAAATCAACATGGTTTCTTGTAGCATTGCTAAATCAACATGGTTTCTTGTAGCATTGCTAAATCAACATGGTTTCTTGTAGCATTGCTAAATCAACATGGTTTCTTGTAGCATTGCTATATCAACATGGTTTCTTGTGGCATTGCTATATCAATGGTGTCTTGTAGCATTGCTATATCAATGGTTTATTGTAGCATTGCTATATCAATGGTTTCTTGTAGCATTGCTATATCAATGGTTTCTTGTAGCATTGCTATATCAATGGTGTCTTGTAGCATTGCTATATCAATGGTTTATTGTAGCATTGCTATATCAATGGTTTCTTGTAGCATTGCTAAATCAACATGGTTTATTGTAGCATTGCTATATCAACATGGTTTCTTGTAGCATTGCTATATCAATGGTTTCTTGTAGCATTGCTATATCAATGGTTTATTGTAGCATTGCTATATCAATAGTTTCTTGTAGCATTGCTATATCAATGGTTTCTTGTAGCATTGCTAAATCAACATGGTTTCTTGTAGCATTGCTAAATCAACATGGTTTCTTGTAGCATTGCTAAATCAACATGGTTTCTTGTAGCATTGCTAAATCAACATGGTTTCTTGTAGCATTGCTAAATCAACATGGTTTCTTGTAGCATTGCTATATCAATGGTGTCTTGTAGCATTGCTATATCAATGGTTTATTGTAGCATTGCTATATCAATGGTTTCTTGTAGCATTGCTATATCAATGGTTTCTTGTAGCATTGCTAAATCAACATGGTTTCTTGTAGCATTGCTAAATCAACATGGTTTCTTGTAGCATTGCTAAATCAACATGGTTTCTTGTAGCATTGCTAAATCAACATGGTTTCTTGTAGCATTGCTATATCAACATGGTTTCTTGTGGCATTGCTATATCAATGGTGTCTTGTAGCATTGCTATATCAATGGTTTATTGTAGCATTGCTATATCAATGGTTTCTTGTAGCATTGCTAAATCAACATGGTTTCTTGTAGCATTGCTATATCAATGGTGTCTTGTAGCATTGCTATATCAATGGTTTATTGTAGCATTGCTATATCATTTACATTACATACATTTAAGTCATTTAGCAGACGCTCTTATCCAGAGCGACTTACAAATTGGTGCATTCACCTTATGACATCCAGTGGGACAGTCACTTAACAATAGTGCATCTAAAACTTAGGGGGGTGGGGTGAGAGGGATTACTTAACCTATCCTAGGTATTCCTTAAAGAGGTGGGGTTTCAGGTGTCTCCGGAAGGTGGTGATTGACTCCGCTGTCCTGGCGTCGTGAGGGAGTTTGTTCCACCATTGGGGGCCAGGGCAGCGAACAGTTTTGACTGGGCTGAGCGGGAGCTGTACTTCCTCAGTGGTAGGGAGGCGAGCAGGCCAGAGGTGGATGAACGCAGTGCCCTTGTTTGGGTGTAGGGCCTGATCAGAGCCTGGAGGTACTGAGGTGCCGTTCCCCTCACAGCTCCGTAGGCAAGCACCATGGTCTTGTAGCGGATGCGAGCTTCAACTGGAAGCCAGTGGAGAGAACGGAGGAGCGGGGTGACGTGAGAGAACTTGGGAAGGTTGAACACCAGACGGGCTGCGGCGTTCTGGATGAGTTGAAGGGGTTTAATGGCACAGGCAGGGAGCCCAGCCAACAGCGAGTTGCAGTAATCCAGACGGGAGATGACAAGTGCCTGGATTAGGACCTGCGCCGCTTCCTGTGTGAGGCAGGGTCGTACTCTGCGGATGTTGTAGAGCATGAACCTACAGGAACGGGCCACCGCCTTGATGTTAGTTGAGAACGACAGGGTGTTGTCCAGGATCACGCCAAGGTTCTTGGCGCTCTGGGAGGAGGACACAATGGAGTTGTCGACCGTGATGGCGAGATCATGGAACGGGCAGTCCTTCCCCGGGAGGAAGAGCAGCTCCGTCTTGCCGAGGTTCAGCTTGAGGTGGTGATCCGTCATCCACACTGATATGTCTGCCAGACATGCAGAGATGCGATTCGCCACCTGGTCATCAGAAGGGGGAAAGGAGAAGATTAATTGTGTGTCGTCTGCATAGCAATGATAAGAGAGACCATGAGGTTATGACAGAGCCAAGTGACTTGGTGTATAGCGAGAATAGGAGAGGGCCAAGAACAGAGCCCTGGGGGACACCAGTGGTGAGAGCGCGTGGTGAGGAGACAGATTCTCGCCACGCCACCTGGTAGGAGCGACCTGTCAGGTAGGACGCAATCCAAGCGTGAGCCGCGCCGGAGATGCCCAACTCGGAGAGGGTGGAGAGGAGGATCTGATGGTTCACAGTATCGAAGGCAGCCGATAGATCTAGAAGGATGAGAGCAGAGGAGAGAGAGTTAGCTTTAGCAGTGCGGAGCGCCTCCGTGATACAGAGGAGAGCAGTCTCAGTTGAATGACTAGTCTTGAAACCTGACTGATTTGGATCAAGAAGGTCATTCAGAGAGAGATAGCGGGAGAGCTGGCCAAGGACGGCACGTTCAAGAGTTTTGGAGAGAAAAGAAAGAAGGGATACTGGTCTGTAATTGTTGACATCGGAGGGATCGAGTGTAGGTTTTTTCAGAAGGGGTGCAACTCTCGCTCTCTTGAAGACGGAAGGGACGTAGCCAACGGTCAGGGATGAGTTGATGAGCGAGGTGAGGTAAGGGAGAAGGTCTCCGGAAATGGTCTGGAGAAGAGAGGAGGGGATAGGGTCAAGCGGGCAGGTTGTTGGGCGGCCGGCCGTCACAAGACGCGAGATTTCATCTGGAGAGAGAGGAGAAAGAGGTCAGAGCACAGGGTAGGGCAGTGTGAGCAGAACCAGCGGTGTCGTTTGACTTAGCAAACGAGGATCGGATGTCGTCAACCTTCTTTTCAAAATGGTTGACGAAGTCATCTGCAGAGAGGGAGGAGGGGGAGGGGGCGGAGGATTCAGGAGGGAGGAGAAGGTGGCAAAGAGCTTCCTAGGGTTAGAGGCAGATGCTTGGAATTTAGCGTGGTAGAAAGTGGCTTTAGCAGCAGAGACAGAGGAGGAAAATGTAGAGAGGAGGGAGTGAAAGGATGCCAGGTCCGCAGGGAGGCAGTTTTCCTCCATTTCCGCTCGGCTGCCCGGAGCCCTGTTCTGTGAGCTCGCAATGAGTCATCGAGCCACGGAGCGGGAGGGGAGGACCGAGCCGGCCTGGAGGATAGGGGACATAGAGAGTCAAGGGATGCAGAGAGGGAGGAGAGGAGGGTTGAGGAGGCAGAATCAGGAGATAGGTGGGAGAAGGTTTGAGCGGAGGGAAGAGATGATAGGATGGAAGAGGAGAGAGTAGCGGGGGAGAGAGAGCGAAGGTTGGGACGGCGCGATACCATCCAGTAGGGGCAGTGTGGGAGGTGTTGGATGAGAGCGAGAGGGAAAAGGATACAAGGCAGTGGTCGGAGACTTGGAGGGAGTTGCAGTGAGGTTAGTGGAAGAACAGCATCTAGTAAAGATGAGGTCGAGCGTATTGCCTGCCTTGTGAGTAGGGGGAAGGTGAGAGGGTGAGGTCAAAGAGGAGAGGAGTGGAAAGAAGGAGGCAGAGAGGAAAGAGTCAAAGGTAGACGTGGGGAGGTTAAAGTCGCCCAGAACTGTGAGAGGTGAGCCGTCCTCAGGAAAGGAGCTTATCAAGGCATCAAGCTCATTGATGAACTCTCCGAGGAACCTGGAGGGCGATAAATGATAAGGATGTTAAGCTTGAAAGGGCTAGTAACTGTGACAGCATGGAATTCAAAGGAGGCGATAGACAGATGGGTAAGGGGAGAAAGAGAGAATGACCACTTGGGAGAGATGAGGATCCCGGTGCCACCACCCCGCTGACCAGATGCTCTCGGGGTGTGCGAGAACACGTGGGCGGACGAAGAGAGAGCAGTAGGAGTAGCAGTGTTGTCTGTGGTGATCCATGTTTCCGTCAGTGCCAAGAAGTCGAGGGACTGGAGGGAGGCATAGGCTGAGATGAACTCTGCCTTGTTGACCGCAGATTGGCAGTTCCAGAGGCTACCGGAGACCTGGAACTCCACGTGGGTCGTGCGCGCTGGGACCACCAGAGTAGGGTGGCGCGGCCACGCGGTGAGGAGCGTTTGTATGGTCTGTGCAGAGAGGAGAGAACAGGGATAAACAGACACATAGTTGACAGGCTACAGAAGAGGCTACGCTAATGCAAAGGAGATTGGAATGACAAGTGGACTACACGTCTCGAATGTTCAGAAAGTTAAGCTACGTAGCAAGAATCTTATTGACTAAAATGATTAAAATGATACAGTACTGCTGAAGTAGGCCAGCTGGCAGTGGGTGCGTTGTTGACACTACACTAATCAAGTCATTCCGTTGAGTGTAATAGTTTCTGCAGTGTTGCTATTCGGGGCTAGCAGGCTAGCTAGCAGTGTTGTTTACGTTACGTTGCGTTAAAAGAACGACAATAGATGGCTAGCGAACCTAGAAAATCGCTCTAGACTACACAATTATCTTTGATACAAAGACGGCTATGTAGCTAGCTAAGTAGCTAGCTACGATCAAACAAATCAAACCGTTGTACTGTAATGAAATGAAGTGAAAATGTGATACAACCTGTGAATGCGACCGGGTAGTTGAGTTCTATACAGAAGACGTTGGCTAGCGTTGGCTAGCTGTTGGCTAGCTAGCAGAGTCACCTACGTTAAGGACGACAAATAGCTGGCTAGCTAACCTCGGTAAATTAAGATAATCACTCTAAGACTACACACTCTAAACCTAAACAACACAATTATCTTGGATACGATGATACGATGATACGAAGACAGCAAAGACAGCTATGTAGGTAGCTAACACTAAACTAATCAAGTCGTTCAGTTGAGTGTAAAAGTTTCTCAGTGCAGCTAATCAGTGGACGTTAGCTAGCTGGCTAGTGAAGACTACGTTAGGACGGCGAAATACGATAATTACGCAATTGTCTTTGATACAAAGACGGCTATGTAGCTAGCTGAGAAGAAATTGCTAAGATAAGACAAATCAAACCGTTGTGATATAATGAAATATAATGAAAAAGTTATACTACCCGTTGGAGCGACGTGCAGATGCGACCACTCGCTCCAACCGGAACCGGATGGTTTCTTGTAGCATTGCTATATCAATGGTTTCTTGTAGCATTGCTAAATCAACATGGTTTCTTGTAGCATTGCTAAATCAACATGGTTTCTTGTAGCATTGCTAAATCAACATGGTTTCTTGTAGCATTGCTAAATCAACATGGTTTCTTGTAGCATTGCTATATCAACATGGTTTCTTGTGGCATTGCTATATCAATGGTGTCTTGTAGCATTGCTATATCAATGGTTTATTGTAGCATTGCTATATCAATGGTTTCTTGTAGCATTGCTATATCAATGGTTTCTTGTAGCATTGCTATATCAATGGTTTCTTGTAGCATTGCTATATCAATAGTTTCTTGTAGCATTGCTATATCAATGGTGTCTTGCTAGGAGATCAAGACAGCATTTAATAGGACCATCAAGACAGCTGCAATGTTTAATAGGTCCGTTTAGGCCTTTTATATTCCAAGAGAGAATAGCTGGTGTTGAAAGAATGTATTATTAATTATGTAATTGTTATCTTTGGTGTTAATAAGCACATGGATGTAAAACAAAAAGCAGCACTCACAGGTAAACCCACCCATTGGTCATTACCCACAATATCTCCTTATCAATATGTCTCCTTATCAATATGTCTCCTTATCAATATGTCTCCCTATCAATATGTCTCCTTATTGATATTTATCCTTATTAATATGGCTCCTAATTGATATGCCTCCTTATTAAAGTCTCCTTATCAATCCTTATAATATCTCTCCTTATCAATATGCCTCCTTATTAAAGTCTCCTTATCAATATGTCTCCTTATCAATATGTCTCCTTATCAATATGTCTCCTTATCGATAAGACTCCTTATCAATATGTCTCCTTATCAATGTCTCCTTATTGCTATTTCTCCTTATCAATATGTCTCCTTATCAATATGTCTCCTTATCAATATGTCTCCTTATCAATATGTCTCCTTATCTATAAGACTCCTTATCAATATGTCTCCTTATCAATATGTCTCCTTATCAATATGTCTCCTTATCTATAAGACTCCTTATCAACATGTATCCTTATCAATAAGAATCCTTATCAATATGTCTCCTTATCAATATGTCTCCTTATTGATATGTATCCTTCTTAATATGAGTCCTTATCAATATGTCTCCTTATTCAAGTCTCCTTATCAATACACATCCTTATAATATCTCTCCGTATTAATATGTATCCTTATCAATACACATCCTTATAATATCTCTCCGTATTAATATGTATCCTTATCAATAAGTCTCCTGATCAATATGTCTCCTTATTAATATGTATCCTTATCAATATGCCTCCTTATCAATATGTCTCCTTATTAATACATATCCTTATAATATCTCTCCTTATTAACATGCATCCTTATTAATATGCCTCCTTATTAATAAAGTATGACTCCTTATCAATATTTACATTTACATTTACATTTAAGTCATTTAGCAGACGCTCTTATCCAGAGCGACTTACAAATTCTACCCATAAACAGCAAGACGGGGACAGAGCCTGTAACAATTTCACTAATACACACAGTAAAACCTACATCACATTGAATCTGAATGGTCAATTGTGGATCCCCTGTTTTGGAATGTCATTTTTGGAGTACATACAACATAAATGAGAAGGGAACATTGTGGTAGAGGTGGCATGCCTTTTTTTATGCCTTCTTATTAATAATGTATGTCTCCTTATCAATGTGTTCTTAGTCATATGACTCCTTATCAATAATATTCCTCATCAATATGTCTCCTTATCAAGATGACTCCTTATCAAGATGATTCCTTATCAATGTCTCCATGTCTCCAGTGTGGTACCATAGACTATGGTTCCTATTTGAACCTGACAGAGAGGAACCTGCAGGATGCCCAGAAGTTCCTGCTGATGAACGAGGTGATCCAGCCGGTCCAGCCTGTCCCTTACTTCATGGAGGACGACGTTCGCTTCTCCCACGTAGCTGTGGACGTGGTGCAAGGCAAAGACATGCTGTTCCACATCATCTACCTGGCTACAGGTATGGGGAAACGGTGTGTGTGTGTGTGTTGAGTGGTGTTTTCCATCTCTCAGGCAGGGGGGGGGGGGGTAGTCTGTGTGTGTGTGTGTCTGTGCGTGCGTGTGCATGTGTGTGTGCATATGGGGACGTGCTGAACTATACTCGAGGGGACCAGCAGTCCCCACAAGGATAGTAAACTCTTTTTTTTTACCAACTGGGGACATTTTGTCCCCAAAAAGGTCAAATGCTCTTTCTTATGGGTTTAGTTTTAAGGTAGAATTAGTGTTAAGGTTAGATTTATGGTTAGTTTTTGGGTTAGAATTAGTGTTAAGGTTAGATTTATGGTTAGTTTTAGGGTTAGAATTAGTGTTAAGGTTAGATTTATGGTTAGTTTTAGGGTTAGAATTAGTGTTAAGGTTAGATTTATGGTTAGTTTTTATAGGGTTAAGGTTCAGTTTAGGGTAAGGGTTAGTGGTTAGGGTGTGTCCCCATAAGATTATTTAAACAAGACTCTGTGTATGTGTGCCGGTGTGTATGGAAGACACATGGCCGTTCATTGCTGTCCCATTGTCAGCAGAATGAAAGATTAGATGTCTTCCGTCACCTTTCTCAACCTCTCTACCACGAGCAGAATCAAAGGGCTAGAATTCAGATAGATTGAAACACATACTTACACACGTACAAATACACACACACGCACGCACGCACGCACGCACGCACACACACACACACACACACACACACACACACACACACACACACACACACACACACACACACACACACACACACACACACACACACACACACACACACACACACACACACACACACACACACACACACACACAAACAAACACACAACCTCATGCACACCTTCACACACACACACACAGAAGACAACCACACACATTAAACCCCCACCCCCCCAAACACACCCACACAAATCCCTCACTGAGAGATGGTAAACACCATTCAATCCCTCAAAGTCGCTCTGGATAAGAGCGTCTGCTAAATGACTTAAATGTAAATGTAAATGTAGAGAGATGGTAAACACCATTCAATCCCTCACTGAGAGATGGTAAACACCATTCAATCCCTCACTGAGAGATGGTAAACACCATTCAATCCCTCACTGAGAGATGGTAAACACCATTCAATCCCTCACTGAGAGATGGTAAACACCATTCAATCCCTCACTGAGAGATGGTAAACACCATTCAATCCCTCATAGAGAGATGGTAAACACCACTCAATACCTCACTGAGAGATGGTAAACACCACTCAATCCCTCATAGAGAGATGGTAAACACCACTCAATCCCTCATAGAGAGATGGTAAACACCACTCAATCCCTCACTGAGAGATGGTAAACACCACTCAATCCCTCAAAGAGAGATGGTAAACACCATTCAATCCCTCATAGAGAGATGGTAAACACCATTCAATCCCTCACTGAGAGATGGTAAACACCATTCAATCCCTCATAGAGAGATGGTAAACACCACTCAATCCCTCATAGAGAGATGGTAAACACCATTCAATCCCTCACTGAGAGATGGTAAACACCATTCAATCCCTCACTGAGAGATGGTAAACACCATTCAATCCCTCACTGAGAGATGGTAAACACCATTCAATCCCTCACTGAGAGATGGTAAACACCATTCAATCCCTCACTGAGAGATGGTAAACACCATTCAATCCCTCACTGAGAGATGGTAAACACCATTCAATCCCTCACTGAGAGATGGTAAACACCATTCAATCCCTCATAGAGAGATGGTAAACACCATTCAATCCCTCATAGAGAGATGGTAAACACCATTCAATCCCTCACTGAGAGATGGTAAACACCACTCAATCCCTCACTGAGAGATGGTAAACACCACTCAATCCCTCACTGAGAGATGGTAAACACCACTCAATCCCTCACTGAGAGATGGTAAACACCACTCAATCCCTCAAAGAGAGATGGTAAACACCATTCAATCCCTCACTGAGAGATGGTAAACACAACTCAATCCCTCATAGAGAGATGGTAAACACCACTCAATCCCTCATAGAGAGATGGTAAACACCATTCAATCCCTCACTGAGAGATGGTAAACACCATTCAATCCCTCACTGAGAGATGGTAAACAACATTCAATCCCTCACTGAGAGATGGTAAACACCATTCAATCCCTCACTGAGAGATGGTAAACACCACTCAATCCCTCACTGAGAGATGGTAAACACAACTCAATCCCTCATAGAGAGATGGTAAACACCACTCAATCCCTCACTGAGAGATGGTAAACACCACTCAATCCCTCACTGAGAGATGGTAAACAACATTCAATCCCTCACTGAGAGATGGTAAACACCATTCAATCCCTCACTGAGAGATGGTAAACAACATTCAATCCCTCACTGAGAGATGGTAAACACCACTCAATCCCTCACTGAGAGATGGTAAACAACATTCAATCCCTCACTGAGAGATGGTAAACACCATTCAATCCCTCACTGAGAGATGGTAAACACCATTCAATCCCTCATACAGCCATGCTCTGTCTCATTCAACCATGCTCTGTCTCATACAACCATGCTCTGTTTCATACAGCCATGCTCTGACTCATACAGCCATGCTCTGACTCATACAGCCATGCTCTGTCTCATATAGCCATGCTCTGTCTCACACAACCATGCTCTGTCTCATACAGCCATTCTCTATCTCATACAGCCATGCTCTTTCTCATACAGCCATACTCTGTCTCATACAGCCATGCTCTGTCTCATACAGCCATTCTCTATCTCATACAGCCATGCTCTTTCTCATACAGCCATACTCTGTCTCATACAGCCAAGCTCTTTCTCATACAGCCATGCTCTTTCTCATACAGCCATGCTCTTTCTCATACAGCCATGCTCTTTCTCATACAGCCGTGCTCTGTCTCATACAACCATGCTCTGTCTCATACTGCCATCCTCTGTTTCATACTGCCGTCCTCTCTTTTGCAGCCATGCTCTTTCTCATACAGCTATTCTCTGTCTCATACAGCCATGCTCTGTCTCATACAGCCATGCTCTGTCTCATACAGCCATCCTCTGTTTCATACTGCCATCTTCTCTCAGCCATGCTCTTTCTCATACAGCCATGCTCTGTCTCATACAGCCATTCTCTGTCTCATACAGCCATGCTCTGTCTCATACAGCCATGCCCTGTGTGTGTGTGTGTGTGTGTGTGTGTGTGTGTGTGTGTGTGTGTGTGTGTGTGTGTGTGTGTGTGTGTGTGTGTGTGTGTGTGTGTGTGTGTGTGTGTGTGTGTGTGTGTGTGTGTGTGTGTGTGTGTGTGTGTGTGTGTGTGTGTGTGTGTGTGTGTGTGTGTGTGTGTGTGTGTGTGTGTGTGTGTGTGTGTGCGTGTGTGTGTGTGTGTGTGGATTTGTGTTTATACATGCGGGAGTGTGTCTGTGTGATCAAAGTGGCTTTAACACGAGAGAGGTCAGTTCACTGAGCAGAGGAGTTTCTGGATGCTCACCAGATGCTAATGAAAACATCTGAACCAGTGCCAGGGCCATTTGCAACGGCTAGCACACATAGCTAATCATCTATTAACAATATAGTAAACTGCGCTGATTAGGGCCATTCTCTGGTAGTTTTACAAGGAGGCCAAACTGCTAGGTAGTGTATTCAGCCTGGTCACTGTGATATCAGGTTGAGTGTAGTTCAGTGATTTTCCAACATTTTGACATTGTGAATCACACAAAGCCTCACACAAAGGAACTAGCCAGGAACTATAATATAACTGACCAAGAACTAGCCAGGAACTGTAATATAACCTGCCAGGAACTAGCCAGGAACTATATTAGAACTGGCCAGGAACTAGCCAGGAACTATAATAGAACTGGCCCGGGAACTAATAGAAGAGGCCAGGAACTAGCCAGGAACTAGCCAAGAACTATAATAGAACTGGCCAGGAACTAGCCAGGAACTATAATAGAATTGGCCAGGAATTATATTAGATCTGGCCAGGAACTAGCCAGGAACTATATTATAACTGGCCGGGAACTAGAATAGAAGTGGCCAGGAACTGGCCAGGAACTATAATTGAAGTGGCCAGGAACTAGCCAGGAACTATAATGGAAGTGGCCAGGAACTACCCAGGAACTATCCAGGAACTATAATAGCACTGGTCAGGAACTAGCCAGGAACTATAATAGCACTGGCCAGGAACTAGCCAGGAACTATATTAGAACTAGCCAGGAACTATAATAGAACTGACCAGGAACCATAATAGAACTGACCAGGAATTATATTAGATCTGGCCAGGAACTAGCCAGGAACTATAATAGAACTGACCAGGAACTAGCCAGGAACTGGCCAGGAACTATAATTGAAGTGGCCAGGAACTAGTCAGGAACTATAATAGAACTGACCAGGAACTAGCCAGGAACTATAGTAGAACTGGCTGGGAACTAGCCAGGAACTATCATAGAACTGGCCGGGAACGAGCCAGGAACTATAATAGAACTGGCCCGGAACTAGCCGGGAAGTAGCCAGGAACTATATTAGAGCTGGCCAGGAACTAGCCAGGAACTATATTAGAACTGGCCGGGAACTAGCCAGGAACTATAATAGAACTGACCAGGAATTATAATATAACTGGCCAGGAACTAGCGGGGAACTAGCCAGGAACTATAATAGAACTGGCCAGGAACTATAATAGAACTGGCAGGGAACTATATTAGAACTAGCCGTGAACTAGCCAGGAACTATAGTAGAACTGGTCCGGGAACTGGCCAGGAACTATAATAGAAGTGGCCAGGAATTATAATAGAAGTGGCCAGGAACTAGCCAGGAACTATAATAGCACTGGCCAGGAACTATAATGGAAGTGGCCAGGAACTAGCCAGGAACTATAATAGCACTGGCCAGGAATTATAATGGAAGTGGCCAGGAACTAGCCAGGAACTATAATAGCACTGGCCAGGAACTATAATATAACTGCCCAGGAACTAGTCAGGAACTAGCCAGGAACTAAAATAGAAGTGGCCAGGAACTAGCCAGGAACTAGCTAGGAACTGTCCAGGAACTATAATAGAAGTGGCCAGGAACTAGCCAGAAACTATAATAGCACTGGCCAGGAACTAGCCAGGAACTATAATATAACTGGCCAGGAACTAGCCAGGAACTATGATAGAAGTGGCCAGGAACTAGCCAGGAACTAGCCAGGAACTATATTAGAACTAGCCAGGAACTATAATAGCACTGGCCAGGAACTAGCCAGGAACTATAATAGCACTGGCCAGGAACTAGCCAGGAACTATATTAGAACTAGCCAGGAATTATAATAGAACTGGCCGGGAACTATAATAGAAGTGGCCATGAACTAGCCAGGAACTATAATAGAACTGGCCGGGAACTATAATAGAAGTGGCCAGGAACTAGCCAGGAACTATAATAGCACTGGCCAGGAACTATAATGGAAGTGGCCAGGAACTAGCCAGGAACTATGATAGAAGTGGCCAGGAACTAGCCAGGAACTAGCCAGGAACTATAATAGAAGTGGCCAGGAACTAGTCAGGAACTAGCAAGGAACTATATTAGAACTAGCCAGGAACTATTATAGGACTGGCCAGGAACTAGCCAGGAACTATAATAGCACTGGCCAGGAACTAGCCAGGAACTATAATAGCACTGTCCAGGAACTATAATGGAAGTGGCCAGGAACTAGCCAGGAACTATAATAGCACTGGCCAGGAACTAGCCAGGAACTATAATATAACTGGCCAGGAACTAGCCAGGAACTATGATAGAAGTGGCCAGGAACTAGCCAGGAACTAGCCAGGAACTAGCCAGGAACTATAATAGAAGTGGCCAGGAACTAGCCAGGAACTATCCAGGAACTATAATAGCACTGGCCAGGAACTAGCCAGGAACTATAATAGCACTGGCCAGGAACTAACCAGGAACTAGCCAGGAACTATATTAGAACTAGCCAAGAACTATAATAGAATTGGCTGGGAACTATAATACTGTTTTGGTATGTGGAACCAAAGTATTGCAAACATTTATTTGCACGTAGCTTTTAGTCAAGTTTTATCACCCCTTTTTCCCCCAATTTCATAGTATCCAATTTGTAGTTACAGTCTTTTCCCATCGCTGCAACTCCCGCACAGACTGAGGAGAAGCCGAAGGTCAAGAGCAGTGCATTCTCCAAAACACATCCCAGCAAAGCCACACTGCTTCTTGACACAATACCCGCTTAACAAGGACGCCAGCCGCACCAATGTGTCGGACGAAACACCGTACACCTGGCGACCATGTCAGCGTTTACTGCCCCCAGCCCGCCACAGGAGTCACTAGTGCGCGATAGGACAAGAACATCCCTTCTGGCCAAACCCTCCCCTAACCCAGATGACGATTGGCCAATTGCTCACTGCCCCATTGGTCTCCTGGTCACGGCCAGCTCCGACAGAGCCTGAATTTGAACCAGGATCTCTAGTGGCACAGCTAGGAGTTAGAATTTCTAGTGGCACAGTCTAAGGCACTGCGATGCACCGCGCCACTCGGGAGGCCGTCTTATTAATTTCTGAGTATCTCGGTTATTGGTTTCCCTCAAGATCTATAAAAGACCCATTGCTGCATCTGTGAACAACTCTACTACAGGCAGGCCTCTACCTTTGTATTTTACCATCTTGAAGCTGTGTGTTTTGGGAATAGGAATTCTTACTGTTCCATTTTTAGATCTAGTTATGTCCCCACAGGAAATACATCTATAATTGATGATGTTTTCTCGAGTTGCCTCCTAATTATGTATTTTATGCAATCACAATGGGATTTTCCTATACTGGCATTCACATGGGATTTTCCTATACTGGCATTCACATGGGATTTTCCTATACTGGCATTCACATGGGATTTTCCTATCCTGGTCTGGAATACATGGAGTTTGAAGAGAGACACTGCGGGACACAGATAGTCTCCGTTACAGTATTGGAAATTTCAGGCCACACTACTTGCCTAGAGAGTTTTCAGCTATACTTTTCGTGGCTGTTTATTTACCACCACAGACAGATGCTGACACTAAGACGGCACTCAGTCAGCTGTATAAGGAAATAAGCAAACAGGAAACCGCTCACCCAGAGGCGGCACTCCTAGTGGCCGGAGACTTTAATGCAGGGAAACTCAAATCAGTTCTACCAAATTTCCATCATGTTAAATGTGCAACAAGAGGGGGAAAAAATTCTAGATCACCTGTACTCCACACATAGAGACGCGTACAAAGCTCTCCCACGCCCTCCATTTGGTAAATCCGACCACAACTCTATCCTCCTGATTCCTGCTTACAAGCAAAAATTAAAGCAGGAAGCACCAGTGACTCGGTCTATAAAAAGTGGTCTGATGAAGCAGATGCTAAACTACAGGACTGTTTTGCTATCACAGACTGGAACATGTTCCGGGATTCTTCCGATGGCATTGAGAAATACACCACTTCAGTCACTTAGAGTCAGTCACAGACTCTAACCCAGAAGCTTACAAGAAATCCTGTTATGCCCTGCGACGAACCATCAAACAGGCAAAGCGTCAATACAGGGCTAAGATTGAATCATACTACACCGGCTCCGACGCTTGTCTTATGTGGCAGGGCTTGCAAACTATTACAGACAACAAAGGGAAGCACAGCCGCGAGCTGCCCAGTGACAAGAGCCTACCAAATGAGTTAATAACTTCTTTGCTCGCGTCGAGGCAAGCAACACTGAAGCATGCATGAGAGCATCAGCTGTTCGGATTACTGTGTGATCACGCTCTCCGTAGCCGATGTGTGTCAGACCGTTAAACAGGTCAACATACACAAGGCTGCGGGGCCAGACGGAATACCAGACGGATTACCAGGACGTGTGCTCCGGGCATGTGCTGACCAACTGGTAGGTGTCTTCACTGACATTTTCATCATGTCCCTGATTAAGTCTGTAATACCAACATGTTTCAAGCAGACCACCATAGTCCCTGTGCCCAAGAACACTAAGGCAACCTGCCTAAATGACTACAGACCCGTAGCACACACGTCCGTAGCCATGAAGTGCTTTGAAAGGTTGGTAATGGCTCACATCAACACCATTATCCCAGAAACCCTAGACCCACTCCAATTTGCATACTGCCCAAACAGATCCACAGATGATGCAATCTCTATTGCTCTCCACACTGTCCTTTCCCACCTGGACAAAAGTAACACCTATGTGAGAATGCTATTCATTGACTACAGCTCAGTGTTCGACACCATAGTGCCCTCAAAGCTCATCATTAAGCTAAGGATCCTGGGACTAAACACCTCCCTCTGCAACTGGATCCTGGACTTCCTGTCTACACCTGTTGTATTCAGCGCATGTGACAAATAAACTTTGATTTGATTTGATTTGATTTGGGATTGCTGAGATCATCAGTAAATCAAGACGGCAGAATTGACCATGTCAAAAAACAGTCCAGTTTAGATACTTAGAGTAAGATGCAGGAAGTAGTTAATTGGGGATGTCGTAACTTTGGCAAAGATGGAGTCAATTGTGACTCTTCCTCTCCCTCATAAGAAGAACAATACTTTATTTATTCCATTTTGATCCATAATATCTCTCTTTTTTTTGTTTACCTGCTTCATCTCTTTATTGTTTAATTTTTACCCCTTTTTCTCCCCAATTTCGTGGTATCCAATTGTTTAGTAGCTACTATCTAGTCTCATCGCCACAACTTTCGTACAGGCTCGGGAGAGACGAAGGTTGAAAGCCATGCGTCCTCTGATATACAACCCAACCAAGCCGCACTGCTTCTTAACCCAGCGCGCATCCAACCCGGAAGTCAGCCGCACCAATGTGTCGGAGGAAACACTGTGCACCTGGCAACCTTGGTTAGCGCGCACTGCCCCCGGCCCGCCACAGGAGTTGCTGGTGCGCGATGAGTGCCAGGAACCCAGGGTCTCTGGTGGTACAGCTGGCGCTGCAGTACAGCGCCCTTAACCACTGCGCCACCCGGGAGGCCCTTACCTGCTTCATCTCAACCTCCTCTTCCTCTCTGATGATGACATTTTCTCACTCTCTCCTCTCCATCCAGACTATGGCACCATCCGTAAGGTCCTGTCTCCTCTGAACCAGACCATGGGCAGCTGTCTATTGGATGAGATTGAGTTGTTTCCGCCGAGGAGGAAACAGCCAATCAGAAGCCTCCTGATCCTGCACAGCAGCAGTGAACTGTATGTCGGCGTCAGGGACCAAGTCATCAAGATACCACTGATGAGATGCGACTTTCACAAGACCAGAGAGTGAGTACACACACAGACAGGCGACGCAAAACCATGTCAGCTTCAGGTCTCATGCAAGACCCAACCGCACACCAACACACATACACTACTCCTACACAACTACAGGTAGTTACAGAGTTGTTACAAGCAAATGACTTCAATTATATAGTGGACCTGGCATGATGCCAATGTAATGTACTTGTACCTTCTTGTCCCCTCAGCTGCTGTGGCTGTTGTAGTGGGAGTGTGTTAGTGAGACGTATTGAATATCTGACCGAGGGAAAGCAGATCGTTCAGAGCACAGACCTGGATATGGAGCACACTGCCAAGGATAACAGTAGACCCATGCATGACTCACAGAGATAAGGCTTGCATCCTAAATGGGACCCTATTACCTGTTTTGTTCACTACTTATTGATAGGGCTCTGGTCAAAAAAAGTGCACACTATATGGAATAGGTTGTCATTTGGGAAGTACTGCAATGCTTTACAGAGACAGAGTCACTGGAGCATGGAGACTATCAACTCCAATGAAGAGAGTTGGAAAAACAATAGTTCATCATTTCATGAATATAGATGAAGAGACGTGCAGATTTAATCTCACAGAGAAATAAGTTATTCTCAGGGTTTAGATAAATGGAGATACACGATAACACCTGGGGCGGTAGGAGATACATGATAACACCTGGGAATGTAGGAGATACATGATAACACCTGGGACTATAAGAGATACATGATAACACCTGGGGCTGTAGGAGATACATGATAACACCTGGGGCTATAGGAGATACATGATAACACCTGGGGCTGTAGGAGATACATGATAACACCTGGGGCAGTAGGAGATACATGATAACACCTGGGGCTATAAGAGATACATGATAACACCTGGGGCTGTAGGAGATACATGATAACACCTGGGGCAGTAGGAGATACATGATAACACCTGGGGCTATAAGAGATACATGATAACACCTGGGGCAGTAGGAGATACATGATAACACCTGGGGCAGTAGGAGATACATGATAACACCTGGGGCTATAAGAGATACATGATAACACCTGGGGCAGTAGGAGATACATGATAACACCTGGGGCTATAAGAGATACATGATAACACCTGGGGCAGTAGGAGATACATGATAACACCTGGGGCTATAAGAGATACATGATAACACCTGGGGCAGTAGGAGATACATGATAACACCTGGGGCTGAAAGAGATCATCATACATTGTAGATTTTTAAACTCCTGACATACGTTCTGTGTTTGTGTGTGTGTGTGTGTGTGTGTGTGTGTGTGTGTGTGTGTGTGTGTGTGTGTGTGTGTGTGTGTGTGTGTGTGTGTGTGTGTGTGTGTGTGTGTGTGTGTGTGTGTGTGTGTGTGTGTGTGTGTGTGTGTGTGCGACAGTACACAATATATCACCATTATGTCCCACATGCGCTGGGAGCCTCTTAGGCTATTGCCAGCTGTTACTATCTGTCTATCTCAGAGATCAGTCTGTGTTGTGTATCAGATATCAGTCGGTGTTGTGTTGTGGATCAGAGATCAGTCTAGGTTGTGTTGTGTCTCAGATCAGTCTGTGTTGCGGATCAGAGATCAGTCTGTGTTGTGGATCAGAGATCAGTCTGTGTTGTGTCTCAGATCAGTCTGTGTTGCGGATCAGAGATCAGTCTGTGTTGTGGATCCGAGATCAGTCTGTGTTGTGTATCAGAGATCAGTCTGTGTTGTGTATCAGATATCAGTCTGTGTTGTGTGTCAGATATCAGTCTGTGTTGTGTGTCAGAGATCAGTCTGTGTTGTGTCTCAGATATCAGTCTGTGTTGTGTGTCAGATATCAGTCTGTGTTGTGTGTCAGATATCAGTCTGTGTTGTGTGTCAGAGATCAGTCTGTGTTGTGTCTCAGATATCAGTCTGTGTTGTGTCTCAGATATCAGTCTGTGTTGTGTGTCAGATATCAGTCTGTGTTGTGTATCAGATATCAGTCTGTGTTGTGTGTCAGATATCAGTCTGTGTTGTGTGTCAGATATCAGTCTGTGTTGTGTGTCATAGATCAGTCTGTGTTGTGTGTCAGATATCAGTCTGTGTTGTGTGTCAGATATCAGTCTGTGTTGTGTATCAGAGATCAATCTGTGTTGTGTGTGTTGTGACACTGCTCTCTTTTTGGCATTACAGAAAGAGACATCAGGTAATTTATGGTGCTCGAAACCTCCCATACACAGACCTGAAAAAGCTGCTATTTGTCTGGTCCCATGACAAAGCTATATTGTGAAAATAGTTTGTTTTTAACCAGAAAATATATTCTCCCAACATATAGAGAAATCTGAATCATTTGCCTATAAAGTTTCCAGATCAGAACATGACTCTTGAACAAGCTTTTCACATTTGATGATGTCACATTATACTATATCTTTCCTCTCTCCTCCTCTCACCTCCTCTCTCCTTCTCTCATCTCCTCTCTCCATCTGCCTCCTCCTCTTTCCTTCTCTCCCCTCCTCTCTACTTCTCTCTCCTTCTGTCTCCTCCTCTTTCCTTCTGTCCTTCACTCTCTTTCTGCCTCCTCTCTCCTTCTGTCTCCTTCTCTCTCCTCTCTCCTCCTCTCTCCTCCTCTCTCCTTCTGACTCCTCTTTCCTCCTCTCCCCTTCTGTCTCCTTCTCTCTCCTTCTCTCTTCTTCTGTCTCATTGTCTATCCTTCTGTCTCCTTCTCTCTCCTCTCTCTTCCTCTCTCCTTCTATCTCCTTCTCTCTCCTCCTTCTGTCCTCCTCTCTTTTTTTCTCCTTCTCTCTTCTTCTCTCTCCTCCTTTCTCTTCCTGTCTCCTTCTGTCTCCTCTTGCCTTCTCTCTCCTCCTCTGTCATTCTCTCTCTCCTTTTCTCTCCTTCTCTCTCCTTCTGTTTCATCCTCTCTCTTCCTCTCTCCTTCTATCTCCTTCTCTCTCCTCCTTCTGTCCTCCTCTCTTTTTTTCTCCTTCTCTCTTCTTCTCTCTCCTCCTTTCTCTTCCTGTCTCCTTCTGTCTCCTCTTGCCTTCTATCTCCTTCTCTCTCCTCCTCTGTCATTCTCTCTCTCCTTTTCTCTCCTTCTCTCTCCTCCTCTGTCATTCTCTCTCTCCTTTTCTCTCCTTCTCTCTCCTTCTGTTTCATCCTCTCTTTTTTCTCTTTCTCTCTTCTTCTCTCTCCTCCTGTCTCCTCCTGTCTCCTTCTGTCTCCTGCTCTCTCCTCCTCTCCCCTCTCTCCTTCTGTCTCCTCCTGTCTCCTCCTGTCTCCTGTCTCCTGCTCTCTCCTCCTCTCCCCTCTCTCCTTCTGTCTCCTCTCTCCTTCTGTCTCATTCTCTCCTCTCAATTCAATTCAATTCAATTCAAGGGGCTTTATTGGCATGGGGAACATGTGTTAACATTGCTAAAGCAAGTGAGGTAGACAATATACAAATGTGAAATAAACAATAAAAATGAACAGTAAACATTACACATACAGAAGTTTCAAAACAATAAAGCCATTACAAATGTCATATTATCTATATACAGTGTTGTAACAATGTAGGTAAAGTACACAAAGGAAAATAAATAAGCATAAATATGGGTTGTATTTACAATGGTGTTTGTTCTTCACTGGTTGACCTTTTCTTGTGGCAACAGGTCATAGATCTTGCTGCTGCGATGGCACACTGTGGTATTTCACCCAGTAGATATGGGAGTTTATCGAAATTGGGTTTGTATTTGAATTCTTTGTGGATGTGTGTAATCTGAGGGAAATATGTGTCTCAAATAAGGTCATACATTGGGCAGGAGGTTAGAAAGTGCAGCTCAGTTTCCACATTGTAACGGCATTCAGGGGTGGAAGAAGGATCGGACCAAAGAGCAGCTTGGTAAGTGTTCATGATGATTTATTCTAAACGAACTGAACACTGAGATACAAAACAATAAACGATGAGAACAAAACGAAAACCGAAACAGTACCGTGTGGCCCAAAACACTCACACGGAAACAAACACCCACAAACCAACAGTGAAACCCAGGCAACTAATGACACCTGCCTCTGATTGAGAACCATAAAAACCAACATAGAAAAACATACATAGACTGCCCACCCCAACTCACATCCTGACCATACTAAAACAAAGAATACAATAACAGAACTATTGTCAGAACGTGACCCACATCATATTGTGGGCAGTGTGCACATAACCTGTCTTCTCTTGAGAGCCATGTCTGCCTACGACGGCCTTTCTCAATAGCAAGGCTATACTCACTGAGTCTGTACATAGTCAAAGCTTTCCTTAAGTTCTCTCCTTCTGTCTCCTTCTCTCTCCTCTCTCTTTCTCTCTCCTTCTAGCTCCTCCTCTCCTCCTTCTGTCCTCCTCTCCTCCTTTTGCCTTCTATCTCCTTCTGTTTCCTCCTCTGTCTCTTTCTCTCTCCTTCTGTCTCTTCTGTCTTCTTCTCTCTCCTTCTGTCTCCTCCTCTCTCCTCTCTCCTTCTGTCTCCTCCCTCCTTCTGGCTCCTTCTATCTCCTTCTGTCTCCTCCACTCTCCTTCTCTCTCATTCTGTCTCATTCTGTCTCCTCCGCTCTCCTCCTCTCTCCTCCTCTCTCCTGTCTCTCTCCTCTCTTCTCCTCTCTCCTTCTGTCTCCTCTCTCCTCCTCTCTCCTCTCTCCCTCTGTCTCCTCTCTCCTCCTCTCTCCTCTCTCCTTCTGTCTCCTCCCTCTCTCCTCTCTCCCTCTGTCTCCTCCTCTCTCCTTCTGTCTCCTTCTGTCTCCTTTTCTCTCATTATTTAATATATTAATCAATCAATCAATCACTATTCTCTCTCCATTCTGTCAGGGGGTGTGTTGGGGCGAGGGACCCCTACTGTGGCTGGGACCTGGTGTTAAGGAAGTGTACCACCCTGGAGGAGAGTGTCAGCATGAGCCAATGGGAACAGAGCATCACTAAATGCCCTGTGAGTACTCAGAATGCACTATGCCACACACACACACACACACACACACACACACACACACACACACACACACACACACACACACACACACACACACACACACACACACACACACACACACACACACACACACACACACACACACACACACACACACACACACACACACACACACACACACACACACACACACACACACACACACACACAGTCACCCTCTGGGAAATGCATTTTCTCCCCAGCAATTCCTGTTGAAATGAATAGGGGTGATTATTCAATCAATCTCTACTGTCTTCGTGATCATTACCTCATTCTCAGCAGTCCGCCCGTTCATTCTTCCACCTCCCAATTGGGGGGATTGATTTCACTGCGACACCGCTAAATGAAAGGGTAATTGTTGTGTGCCTGACAGACATCCATTCTGAGGCAGTGACCATGGGCAGTATTGAGTGCTGCCCTGGTCTTGTATGTGGTTCCATGTTCAACAGTATCTGTTGGCAAACACTCACACACACACACACTCACGGACATGCACAAACACACCAAACCATTACTCATACAGTCTCTTTGAAGTTCATCGTCAGGCCTAAGTGGTACACTCTACTGGTCTACTGACAGCACTGGCTGTCTCCGTCTGATGACATCATAGTCAGCTAAAAGACAGTGTAAACACAGACACTATTACAGATGTCATTGCTTGTTCTCTGGCCCTGCTTCCTTCCTCTCTTTCTCGCTTCCTCTCTGTTCTTTCCCTCTCTGTTCTCTCTCTCTCTCTGCATCTTCTCTGTCCATTCATTAGAATGTGCTTCTCTCATAGTAAGGTCTTCCCATTTAGACTGTTGAGTGGGTTCAATGACCGATAATAGAAGGCCATATTTTATTCCAGTTCCCACCAAAGCAGTGACATATCAAGCCTTTCTTTTCTTGTTGTTCAAATGCTCTTCACACAAAGATGATACCGTTATGTGGCTCATATCACCTGTGGTGTTGATTCACACACCATTGGTTTCCATAGTTAGCCCATATGGCTAACACATTGGAATCAAAACAATGCACCGTTTTCTGTTTTATACAAATGGACATGCTCACCTGCATGTATATGAGTAAATATGTATGTGAATGTGAATACGTATTTTCCCTCTCATCATTAATTTCCCTTGTGTTTTACTAAGCTGAACTATGTGTTAGGTCCCTTTATAATTCAAATTAAAAAAATGTAATTCATATATTGCCTCCTTTGGATACATCTCAAGAGTTTCTATATCTCTATATCTCCGTATCTCCATATCTCTATATCTCCATATCTCTATATCTCCATATCTCTATATCTCTATATCTCCGTATCTCTATATCTCTATATCTCTATATCTCCATATCTCTATATCTCTATATCTCCATATCTCTATATCTCCGTATCTCCATATCTCTATATCTCCATATCTCTATATCTCCATATCTCTATATCTCCATATCTCTATATCTCTATATCTCCGTATCTCTATATCTCTATATCTCCATATCTCTATATCTCTATATCTACATATCTCTATATCTCCGTATCTCCATATCTCTATATCTCCATATCTCTATATCTCCATATCTCTATATCTCCATATCTCTATATCTCTATATCTCCATATCTCCATATCTCTATATCTCCGTATCTCTATATCTCCATATCTCCATATCTCTATATCTCTATATCTCCGTATCTCTATATCTCCATATCTCCATATCTCTATATCTCCGTATCTCCATATCTCTATATCTCCATGTCTCCATTTCACCAAATTTCTATATCTCCATATCTCCATATCTCTATATCTCCATATCTCTACATATCTATATATATTTCTCCATATCTCTATATCTCCATATCTCTACATATCTATATATATTTCTCCATATCTCTATATCTCTATATCTCCATATCTCTACATATCTATATATATTTCTCCATATCTCTATATATCTATATATATTTCTCCATATCTCTATATCTCCATATCTCCATATCTCTATATCTCTATATCTCTATCTCCATATCTCTATATATCTATATATATTTCTCCATATCTCTATATATCCATATCTCCATATCTCTATATCTCCATATCTCTATATTTACATATCTCCATATCTCTATATTTACATATCTCCATATCTCTACATATCTATATATATTTCTCCATATCTCTATATGTCTATATCTCCATATCTCTATATCTCGGTATCTCCAAATCTCTCTATCTCTCTATCTCTCTATATGTATCCCAAGATGGCATAGCAGTCAGTATATATATATAATTAAACCTTTCTTCGCATATCTTTTATATATTTTCTTTTACAAAAACTCTACTTCAAAACACTCTCCTGCAACCCGCCTCACCAATTAAAAAAAAAAAAGTATTACTTACCTCAAATCTGAAATCCACTATAGAAGCTAACCAGAAGCTAACCAGAAGCTAACCAGAGGCTAACCAGAAGCTAACCAGAAGCTAGCCAGTTTACTGGCTAACGTTAGTATTCTGCTAACCACGGTTTGTGGTCTTCAGCTATACTTTAGCTCAAAAATCTATCGGCAGTTTTGTACAACACGACTCAGACCAGAACATACCGGACCTATTTTTCTCTCCATATCCCCTGGATTTCAACCTCAATCTCTGGACATTTACACCTGGATCTTGCAGCTCGCTAGCTGCTATCCATGCGACTAATGGCTTACGTCTATCCCGGAGCAAACATCAATTATTCCGGAGCTAGCCAACTGAAGAGTTCCATCAGCCACTCCGGGGCTACAATCACCTATCCGGACCCGTTTTACTACGGATGCGGTAGTACTACCAGGCCCCACCGGGCCTTCAGGACTGGACTACCGACGTTATCTGCCCGAGGGAGTTATCCAACTGTCCACTCCATCGCGACTTTACCTGAACGGCCATCTGCGCCCCGCTAATTGTTAGCTGTCTTATCGGCTGCTTTCTGAATAGGTCTATCGGACAATTTTTCTTGGGTCACTATAACTATATTTATTTTGACAATTGGATTGATCCCCTCTACCACACGGAACCCCACTAATCTACCAACGGAAACGCACAAGGTGGCTAAAAACAGACCTCCATCCTATGCTAGCA
Source organism: Oncorhynchus gorbuscha (assembly GCF_021184085.1). NCBI lineage: Eukaryota > Metazoa > Chordata > Actinopteri > Salmoniformes > Salmonidae > Oncorhynchus > Oncorhynchus gorbuscha. The sequence goes on from NC_060179.1 coordinate 10,306,652, forward strand.
TGCTACCGATGGCCCGGCTAGCTGTCTGAATCGCCGTGACCCCAACCAACCTCACTACTCACTGGACCCTTATGATCACTCGACTAAGCATGCCTCTCCTTAATGTCAATATGACTTGTCCATTGCTGTTCTGGTTAGTGTTTATTGGCTTATTTCACTGTAGCCCTGCTCACGATACCTTATCGACCTTATCCAACCTTGCAGTTCCACCACCCACACATGCAATGACATCACCTGGATTCAATTATGTTTCTAGAGACAATATCTCTCTCATCATCACTCAATACCTAGGTTTACCTCCACTGTATTCACATCCTACCATACCTTTGTCTGTACATTACACCTTGAAGCTATTTTCTATATATTTTACCCCAGAAACCTTCTTTTACTCTCTGTTCCAGACATTCTAGAAGACCAGTTCTCATAGCTTTTAGTCGTACCCTTATCCTACTCCTCCTCTGTTTCTCTGGTGATGTAGAGGTGAATCCAGGCCCTGCAGTGCCTAGCTCCACTCCTATTCCCCAGGCGCTCTCTTTTGATGACTTCTGTAACTGTAATAGCCTTGGTTTCATGCATGTTAACATTAGAAGCCTCCTCCCTGAGTTTGTTCTATTCACTGCTTTAGCACACTCTGCCAACCCGGATGTTCTAGCCGTGTCTGAATCCTGGCTTAGGAAGATCACCAAAAATTCTGAAATGTTCATCCCTAACTACAACATTTTCAGAAAAGATAGAACGGGCAAAGGGGGCGGTATTGCAATCTACTCCAAAGATAGCCTGCAGAGTTCTGTCCTACTATCCAGGTCTGTACCCAAACAATTTGAACTTCTAATTTTAAAATCCACCTCTCTAAAAACAAGTCTCTCACCGTTGCGGCCTGCAATAGACCACCGTCTGCCCCCAGCTGTGCTCTGGACACCATATGTGAGCTGATTACCCCCCCATCTATCTCCAGAGCTCATGCTGCAAGGCGACCTAAACTGGAACATGCTTAACACCCCAGCCATCCTACAATCTAAGCCCTCAATCTCACACAAATGATCAATGAACCTACCAGGTACCACCCCAAAGCTGTAAATACGGGCACCCTCATCGATATCATCCTAACCAACTTGCCCTCTAAATACACCTCTGCTGTTTTCAACCAAAATCTCAGCGATCACTGCCTCATTGCCTGCATCCGTAATGGGTCAGCGGTCAAACGACCTCCACTCATCACTGTCAAACACTCCCTGAAACACTTCAGTGAGCAGGCCTTTCTAATTGACCTGGCTGGGGTATCCTGGAAGGATATTGATCTCAACCCGTGAGTAGAGGATGCCTGGTTATTTTTTTTAAATGCCTTCCTCACCATCTTAAATAAGCATGCCCCTTTCAAGGAATTTAGAACCAGGAACAGATATAGACCGTGGTTATCTCCAGACCTGACTGCCCTTAACCAACACAAAAACATCCTATGGTGTTCTGCATTAGCATTGAACAGCCCCCATGATATGCAACTTTTCAGGGAAGCTAGAAACTAATATACACAGGCAGTTAGAAAAGCCAAGGCTAGCTTTTTCAAGCAGAAATTTGCTTCCTGCAACAAAGTTCCGGGACACTGTAAAGTCCATGGATATAAGAACACCTCCTCCCAGCTGCCCTCTGCACTGAAGATAGGAAACACTGTCACCACCGATAAATCCACTATAATTGAGAATTTCAATAAGCATTTTTCTACGGCTGGCCATGCTTTCCACCTGGCTACCCATACCCCGGTCAACAGCACTGCACCCCCCACAGCAACTCACCCAAGCCTTCCCCATTTCTCCTTCTCCCAAATCCAGTCAGCTGATGTTCTGAAAGAGCTGCAAAATCTGGACCCCTACAAATCAAGACGGGCTAGACAATCTGGACCCTTTCTTTCTAAAATTATCTGCCGAAATTGTTGCCACCCCTATTACTAGCCTGTTCAACCTCTCTTCCCAAAGATTCCCAAAGATTGGAAAGCAGCTGCGGTCATCCCCCTCTTCAAAGGGGGGGGACACTCTTGACCCAAACTGCTACAGACCTATATCTATCCTGCCCTGCCTTTCTAAGGTCTTCGAAAGCCAAGTCAACAAACAGATTGCCGACCATTTCGAATTCCAACATACCTTCTCCGCTATGCAATCTGGTTTCAGAGCTGGTCATGGGTGCACCTCAGCCACGCTCAAGGTCCTAAACGATATCTCTTAACCACCATCGAAAAGAAACAATACTGTGCAGCCGTATTCATTGTTACGTAGAGTAGGCCAGAAGGCTAGACTGGAAAACCTAACCTCTATCAAAATAAAAAGATGGCTGAGCCGCAAATGTTCTTCTGTGCTTCAGGGTGTTTATTTACACAGTGATTCCAGGAACAAAAGCAACAGTACTGCCATCAAACGTATACCTTATGGGACAGCTAAACACAATGCCGCCCCATTCACAGTTCAATCCAAAAATCCATTCCAAAATTCATTGACCTGGCCAAGACTCACCACAACCTCATCGGCAGACTCGACAGCCCCTGGTTTTTCAAATGATTGCCCCTCCTGGTTCACCAACTACTTCTTGATAGAGTTCAATTTGTCAAATCGGAGGGCCTGTTGTCAGGGCCTCTTGCAGTCTCTATGGAGGTGCCACAGGGTTCAATTATTGGACCGACTCTCTTCTCTGTATACATCAATGATGTCGCTCTTGCTGCTGGTGAGTCTCTGATCCACCTCTACGCAGACGACACCATTCTGTATACTTCCGTCCCTTCTTTGGACACTGTGTTAACAACCCTCAAGACGAGCTTCAATGCCATACAACTCCCCTTCCGTGGCCTCCAATTGCTCTTTTATACAAGTAAAACTAAACGCATGCTCTTCAACCGATCACTGCCTGCACCTGCCCGCCCTTCCAACATCACTACTCTGGACGGTTCTGACTTAGAATATGTGGACAACTACAAATACCTAGGTGTCTGGTTAGCCTGTAAACTCTCCTTTCAGACTCACATCAAACATATCCAACCCAAAGTTAAATCTAGAATTGGCTTCCTGTTTTGCAACAAAGCATCCTTCACTCATGCTGCAAAACATACCCTTGTAAAACTGACCATCCTACCGATCCTCAACTTCGGAGATGTGATTTACAAAATAGCCTCCAATACCCTACTCAATAAATAGGATGCAGTCTATCACAGTGCCATCCGTTTTGTCATCAAAGCCCCATATACTACCCACCATTGCGACCTGTACGCTTTCGTTGGCTGGCCCTCGCTTCATACTCGTCGCCAAATCTACTGGCTCCAGGTCATCTACAAGACCCTGCTTAGTAAAGTCCCCCCTTATCTCAGCTCGCTGGTCACCATAGCAGCACCCACCTGTAGCACGCGCTCCAGCAGGTATATCTCTCTGGTCACCCCCAAAACCAATTCCTCATTTGGCCGCCTCTCCTTCCAGTTCTCTGCTGCCAATGACTGGAATGAACTACAAAAATCTATGAAACTGGAAACACTTGTCTCCCTCACTAGCTTTAAGCACAAGCTGTCAGAGCAGCTCACATATTACTGCACCTATACATAGCTACATCTATAATTTAGCCCAAACAACTACCTCTTTCCCTACTGTAGTTATTTAGTTATTTATTTTGCTCCTTTGCACCCCATTATTTCTATCTCCACTTTGCACATTCTTCCACTGCAAATCTACCATTCCAGTGTTTTACTTGCTGTATTGTATTTACTTTGCCACCATGGCCTTTTTTTTGCCTTTACCTCCCTTATCTCACCTCACTTGCTCACATTGTATATAGACTTATTTTTCGACTGTATTATTGACTGTATGTTTGTTTGTTCCATGTGTAACTCTGTGTTGTTGAACTGCTGTGCTTTATCTTGGCCAGGTTGCAGTTGTAAATGAGAACTTGTTCTCAACTTGCCTACCTGGTTAAATAAAGTTGAAATAAATAAATCTCTCTATATCTCTATCTATCTATCTATCTATCTATCTATCTATCTATCTATCTATCTATCTATCTATCTATCTATCTATATCTATATCTCTCTAATGATTACACTATCATGTATTACCCTTGTGAATATACATGAATACCAGTTTTAGTCATCTTTCCTGATTATGCATATTTATGTCTCTCCCTTACTCTTCCTGCCATCCTCCCCAACCTTCTCCTCCTATTCCAACTCCTTCCCTGTGTATTACCCATGGTGCATTAGATTTACATCTCTCTCCAACCTTCTCCTCCTATTCCAACTCCTTCCCTGTGTATTACCCATGGTGCATTAGATTTACATCTCTCTCCAACCTTCTCCTCCTATTCCAACTCCTTCCCTGTGTATTACCCATGGTGCATTAGATTTACATCTCTCTCCAACCTTCTCCTCCTATTCCAACTCCTTCCTGTGTATTACCCATGGTGCATTAGATTTACATCTCTCTCCAACCTTCTCCTCCTATTCCAACTCCTTCCCTGTGTATTACCCATGGTGCATTAGATTTACATCTCTCTCCAACCTTCTCCTCCTATTCCAACTCCTTCCCTGTGTATTACCCATGGTGCATTAGATTTACATCTCTCTCGTTCACTCTGTCCCTATGTTCTTCTTTCTTTTCTGTTGACCTCCACCCTAGTTTGAAGTATTTTCTCCCTCCTCCCTGTGATCTCCCCAGGTACGTAACTTGACGTTGGATGGAGGGTTTGGGCCATGGACAGGCTGGGGGGCCTGTAGCCATACTGATGGGGGCAGTGCTGATTCCTGTCTGTGTAGAACCAGGCCTTGTGATAATCCCAAACCCCAGTGTGGGGGTCAGTCCTGTCACGGACTCAGCGTGGAGGTTGCCAACTGCTCCAGGTATATAGTCTGTCTGTCTGTCTGTCTGTCTGTCTGTCTGTCTGTCTGTCTGTCTGTCTGTCTGTCTGTCTGTCTGTCTGTCTGTCTGTCTGTCTGTCTGTCTGTCTGTCTGTCTGTCTGTCTGTCTGTCTGTCTGTCTGTCTGTCTGTCTGTCTGTCTGTCTGTCTGTCTGTCTGTCTGTCTGTCTGTCTGTCTGTCTGTCTGTCTGTCTGTCTGTCTGTCTGTCTGTCTGTCTGTCTGTCTGTCTGTCTGTCTGTCTGATTCCATCTGCCCTCTGCTCACACAGTCAGTATTTTGAAAGCTTTCAGTTCATGTTTAGGGATAATAAATTACATGCAGTGGATGTTTTATTGGATAAGAAGAAACATTTACTGAATAGCAAGCGTTCTATCTTTATCTACAACTCTCACTTTGTGTGTAACCTTGTGTTCTGTGGTGTCTCCATAGGAACGGTGTGTGGAGCCCCTGGACTCTGTGGATCCCGTGTAGCACCAGCTGTGGCATTGGCTTCCAGGTCCGGCAGAGGTCCTGCAGCAACCCCACCCCGCGCCACGGAGGACGAGTGTGTGTGGGGCAGAACAGAGAGGAAAGGTACGGGACACACTTGTGCATTCATACATATGTATAAACAAGCTACACACAGCTACGCACACACAGCCATGTACACACATACACACACACACACAGCCACGTACACACATACAAAACAAGCTACGCACACACACACAGCCACGTACATTTACATTACATTTACATTTAAGTCATTTAGCAGACGCTCTTATCCAGAGCGACTTACAAATACACACACAGCTACGCACACACACACAGCTACACACACACACACAGCCACGTACACACATACACACACAGCTAGACATACAGACAGCCATAAATCCACACCAATTATCCCGAAACAATCCCCCTGCTGTTGTGAGTGTAACAGAAGTCTTGAGTCATTCATTAGCCAGTCACACATTGTGATGTGAAGCATTACATACATGACTCTTTTTTACCTAATAACGGCTTCAGTCTGACTTCAGTCTGACAGTCAATTAAGAGAGAGAGAGAGGAATGGTTTTGAGCCACTATCTGGGCTCCACACATATGAGGGAGGCTGCCCTCCTTTTTAAGCTCCAGCTCTGCTGCTTTGGTCTGGAATAATCACCCCCAACAAGATGTTGAGAAGGTTTATAAGCAACCTGCAATGCACTCTGGAAAAATGAGATTAAGAAGGGGAAAGAAGAAGGGAGAAGAAGAGAGAGAAATGAGAGAGGGAGGTGAGAAGGAGAGAGAGAGAAAGGAGAGAGGGAGGTGAGAAGGAGAGAGAGAAAGGAGAGAGGGAGGTGAGAAGGAGAGAGAGAAAGGAGAGATGGAGGTGAGAAGGAGAGAGAGAAAGGAGAGAGGGAGGTGAGAAGGAGAGAGAGAAAGGAGAGATGGAGGTGAGAAGGAGAGAGAGAAAGGAGAGAGGGGGGTGAGAAAGGGAGAGAGAAAGGAGAGAGGGAGGTGAGAAGGAGAGAATATGGAAGAGTGCAGGTTGTTTGAAATAAAACTTTTTTACCAGAAACTTTACAACAAAGTCAATAATAATATGAGAATAACTTCAGACAGATTCCTTAGCGTCTGGGTAGTTTGTTACTGGGTATTTTAACATTTACTCGGCAAGTCAGTTAAGAACAAATTCTTATTTGCAATGATGGCCACACTGGCAAAACCCTAACCCGGACGACGTTGGGCCAATTGTGCGCCACGCTGTGGGGGCTCCCAATCCTGGCCGGTTGTGATACAGCCTGGATTCAAACCAGGGTGTCTGCAGTGACGCCTCTAGCACTAAGATGCAGTGCTTTAGACCGCTGCACTACTCGGGAGCCCACATAATGAAGCATTTCAATTAGGTTGGCCATTCTTTATATGGGGTTCTGGCTTCTCTTGTTCTACCCGGGACATCACAGTGCTAATTTCATTGACCACCTTTGGATACACACAGAGCGACTTCAATTAGCACTGACGTGAGAGGTGTCGAAGCCCTTGAGCCCAACAATGGCAGGAGAGTCACACAGTCTACCTCAACCAAATGCAGAGGGCTTTGAAGCCGCCTCCCGCTGTTCAGAGGTAATTAAAATACAGTACCCTCTCTATGTAAAACATGTTAAGGAATGAAAAGAGTACAAAATTAAGCTCCTTATGGAAAATCAAGAAACTCTTTTTGCTGACTGTTATAAAAATGGGAACATAAGCAACTTCATCTTCCCGAAAGGTTGCTGGGATCAAATCCCCGAGCTGACGAGGTGAAGGTCTGTGGTTCTGCCCCTGAACAAGGCAGTTAACCCACTGTTCCTGGGCCGTCATTGTAAAATAGGAATTTGCTCTTAACTGACTTGCCTAGTTAAATAAAGGTTAAATAAGATTAATTCCACACAGACCATCCCCTGGCATAACACAGTGCTATATTAACACACTACCCTTTTGTTAAGAGGGGGGGTGTTACTGATGGGTAGAAACTCAGAGGGGGGTGTTACTGATGGGTCGAAACTCAGAGGGGGGGGGGTGTTACTGATGGGTAGAAACTCAGAGGGGGTGTTACTGATGGGTAGAAACTCAGAGGGGGGTGTTACTGATGGGTCGAAACTCAGAGGGGGTGTTACTGATGGTTAGAATCTCAGAGGGGGTGTTACTGATGGGTAGAAACTCAGAGGGGAGGGGGTGTTACTGATGGGTAGAAACTCAGAGGGGGTGTTACTGATGGGTAGAAACTCAGAGGGGGGGTGTTACTGATGGGTAGAAACTCAGAGGGGGTGTTACTGATGGGTAGAAACTCAGAGGGGGGGTGTTACTGATGGGTAGAAACTCAGAGGGGAGGGGTGGGGGTGTTACTGATGGGTAGAAACTCAGGATACGAGACAACGAGGACACTGAGTCAGGAAATGTGAACGTGTACAAATCTCGAACAGTATTGGTACAGAGCAACCCCAAACAGTTTCAGCTGGACTTTCACATTATCAAAGAGAGAGCCCAGCAGGAGAATCTCTCTCTTGAGAAAGATTGTAAGTCGCTCTGGATAAGAGCGTCTGCTAAATGACTTAAATGTAAATGTAAATAACCCCACCCCGAGCGGGTCAGACCAGACCTCTTCATTAAACAACCCCACAGACGAGCAACCCCAAGCAGAAAGTCAACCTCCCAGCACAGAGTACTACCCCCTCATTGAAATGAAGGATAAATACACCCAGCTGGAGGTAAGGCAGGAGGAGCTGGAACAAGAGGTGAACACACTCGTCAGCACAACAAAATCCTCCAGCTCAACAACACCCCTTAACCAGACCCGGAGAGCTGGAGGTGGAGAGAGACACATCTGCACTCTGGACAGTGGTGAGACAACTTCAACAGGAGAAAGAGCAAGTGCAGAACAGGAGAAGAAAAGAGCACTAGAGGAGAGGATCAGACTGCTGGAGGAGAGGTTGAGGGGGATGGCGTGTCACAGAGAACAACTCATTAGAGAGGTGGCCACCCCCGCAGAGAAGCCAGCAGAACAGCCCACCTCAGCTCTCGACAAAAGTCTTGACACCACAGCAGAACAGTCCACCCCAGACCCTGACCACGTTTACATCACAGCAGGACAGACAAATGAAGAACCCCAAGCCCAGAATATCCCACCACCTCTCAGCACCCCCCTGTCAGTCACCCTGATAGCCCTCCTGACAACCCCCACACACCGACTGAGGACAAACACAAGCCACAGAATGCACTCCTTATGGACTCAAATGGGAAATATATACAAGAAAACATACTTTTTCTCAAACAGAGTTTCTAAACTCTGGTGTCCAAACACCCAATTTTCCCTCGACCTTCTGTCTGAGGACCAACTAGGGTCACCCAGCCACATAATAATACACACAGGCACAAACCACCTGAGAGCACAGCAGGAACGGGTGGCCACTGCACTCAAAGGAGTGATTGAAAAAGCTTCTTCTACTTTCCCCAGTGGTTATCTCCACCTTGCTACCCCAAAAATACTTCCACCCTGCTACCATACAGTGGGTAAAAGTATTTCCCTTGACTGAGCCTCAAAAACAAATGTTTACCTGGCCCACCAATCCACCCTGGACTAGAACAGCCTTCATGACCAGGTCCACCTCTAAAAGGCAGCAGTGCCCTCCATCGCCCTAAAGGACAACGCCCTCAAACTCAGCCGCAACACTTCACACAGGAGCAACAGATCAATAGACACAGTGCCCAGACCAGCAATACACTGTCCCAGACCGGCGGGACCTCAACATGGAAGTCACACATACGCCCAGGCCGTGAGCAGGCAAACAGGCCTCAGCAGATGCTCAGCAGGCTCTGCTCACACTTACTAGCCTGAGGCCAAAACACACAACTAACAACATTGGACACTTAAAGGAAAACAAAGCCTTCGCTATCTCATCCTGGAATGTCTAAGGTCAGAGGTCATCTGCATTTGGCCTAAAGAGCAGGAACCTGGTCCTCACCAAAGAAATCGGAAATACAGACATTGTCATCCTACAGGGAACATGGTATAGAGGAGATGGACCCACTGGTTGCCCTCTAGGTTACAGAGAGCTGGTAGTCCCATCCACCAAACTACCAGGTGTGAAACAGGAGGCTCTATTAAATTGATCAAAACAGGAACATTTTACATTTGGCTAGAAATTCAGGAGGAACTGATCTTAACAGAGAAAAATGTCCTCCTGTGTGCTACCTATATCCCCCAACTAGAATCCACATACTTTAATGAAGACAGCTTCTCCATTCAGGAGGGGGGCCCAGGGACATGTACTAGTCTGTGGCGGCCTAAATGCCAGAAGCTACCTGGAGGGGACATCATTCCCTCCCCCATATGCCCCCCTAGGCACAACTATGACAACATAACTGACCAAAACAGGTCACAACTCCAGCAGCTCTGTCGCACGCTGGGAATGGAAGGCTTCAAGGGGACTCCTATGGTAGGTACACCTATAGCTCATCTCTTGGCAGTAGTCCTGTAGACGACTTTATCACTGACCTCAACCCAGAGTCTCTTAGAGCGTTCACAGTCAGCCCACTGACACCCCTATCAGATCACAGCAAAGTCACAGTCTGCTTGAACAGAGCAAAACTCAATCATGAGCCATCAAATCCAAAGATCTGAATAATATTAAGACATGCTATAGATGGAAGGAATGTAGGAAACCTACCAAAAAACAATTAGGCAAAAACAAATCCCTTTTAGACAACTTCCTGGACAAAACGTTCAACTGTAATAGTGAAGGTGTAAACTTGGCAGTGGAAAATCTAAACAATATATTTGACCTCTCAGCTTCCCTATCAAATCTAAAAAATTACAAACAGAAAACCAAAGAAAATTAACAACATTGACAAATGGTTTGATGAAGAATGCAAAAACCTAAGAAATAAATTGAGAAACCTATCCAACTGTCACGCGCTGACCATAGAGAGCCATTGTTTCTCTATGGTGAAGCGGGTCAGGGCGTGACTGGGGGTGATCTAGTTTGTGTATTTCTATGTGGTGTTCTAGTTTTTTTATCTTTGTTGGTGATTTGTATGATTCCCAAATAGAGGCAGCTGGTATCGTTTTCTCTAATTGGGGATCATATTTAAGTAGCTTTTTTCCCCACTTGTGTTTATGGGATATTGTTTTGAGTTATTGCACGTAGCATCTCTGTAGTCATGGTTTGTGGCTAGTTTATTTGTTTATTTGTTTTTGTCTTTGCTAAGTCTCACATTATTATTAAAATCATATCGCGCTGCAGCTTGGTCCGACATTTATTCCAACGAGCGTGACACCAACCAAAAACAGAGACCCAGAAAACCTGAGTCTACGCCTTCACTATGGTGAATCACTAAAACAATACAGAAATACATTACAGAAAAAGAAGGAACAGCACATCAGAAATCAGCTCAATGTAATTGAAGAATGCATAGACTCTAACCACTTTTGGGAAAACACTAAACAAACAACAACACGAAGAGTTATCTATCCAAAACGGAGATGTGTGGATAAACCACTTCTCCAATCTTTTTGTCCCTATAACAAAACACAAACAGCAAAAACATATACATTATCAAATACAAATATTAGAATCAGCTATTAAAGACAATCAGAACCCACTGGATTCTCACATTGAATGAACTACAGGACAAAATACAAACCCTCCAACCAAAAAAGGCCTGTGGTGTTGATGGTATCCTCAATGAAATGATCAAATATCCAGACCACAAATTCTAATTGGCTATACTTACACTCTTTAACAATTTTCTTAGCTCTTTCATCTTCCCCAATATTTGGAACCAAGGACTGATCACCCCAATCCACAAAAGTGGAGACAAATTTGACCCCAATAACTACCATGGGATATGCGTCAACAGCAACCTTGGGAAAATCCTCTGCGTTATCATTTCCAGCAGACTTGTACATTTCCACAGTAAATGTACTGAGCACCAATTTACTGAGCAAATGTCAAATTGACAAACCAAAACAAAGGCAAAATCTTCTCATGCTTTGTTGATTTCAAAAAAGCTCTTGACTCGATTTGGAATGAGGATCTGCTATAAAAATAGATTGAAAGTGGTGTTGGGGGGAAAACATAAAACATGATAAAATCCATGTACACGAATAACAAGTGTGTGGTTACAATAAACACAAACATTTCATTTGAGGGGGTGCGGTGAGACAGGAATGCAGCTTAAGCCCCACCCTATTCAACATAATCTGTATCATCGAATTGGGGAGATTATTATTACATTACATTATTATTAACAGCAGACTCGTACATTTCCTCAATGAAAATGAAAACAATGTACTGAGCAAATGTCAAATTGGCTTTTTACCAAATTACCGTACAACAGACCATGTATTCACCCTGCACACCCTAATTGACAACCAAACAAACCAAAACAAAGGCAAAGTCTTCTCATGCTTTGTTGATTTCAAAAAAGCCTTCGACTCAATCTGGCATGAGGGTCTGCTATACAAACTGATGGAAAGTGGTGTTGGGGTAAAACATATGACATTATAAAATCCATGTACACAAACAGCAAGTGTGCGGTTAAAATTGGCAAAAAACACACACATTTCTTCACACAGGGTCGTGGGGTTAGACAGGGATGCAGCTTAAGCCCCACCCTCTTCAACATATATATCAACGAATTGTGGCGCGGGCACTAGAAAAGTCTGCAGCACTTGGCCTCACGCTAATACAATCTGAAGTCAAATATGTACTGTTTGCTGATGATCTGTTGCTTCTGTCCCCAACTAAGGAGGGCCTACAGCAGCACCTAGATCTTCTGCACAGATTCTGCCAGACCTGGACCCTGACAGTAAATCTCAGTAAGACAAAAATAATGGTGTTCCAAAAAAGGTCCAGTTGCCAGGACCACGAATACAAACTCCATCTAGACAACGTTGCCATAGAGCACACAAAAAACAATACATTCCTCGACCTAAACATCAGCGCCACAGGTAACTTCCACAAAGCTGTGAACGATCTGAGAAACAAGGTAAGAAGGGCCTTCTATGCCATCAAAAGGAACATAACATTTGACATACCAATTTGGATCTAAAAATACTTGATTCGTTTATAGAACCCATTGATCTTTATGGGTCTGAGGTCTGGGGTCCGCACACCAACCAAGAATTCACAAAATGGCACAATCTCCAAAAATGAGACTCTGCATGCTGAATTCTGCAAAAATATCCTCCGTGTACAACGTAAAACACCAAATGATTTAGAGCAGAACTAGGCCGATACCCGGTAATTATCGAGTTCCAGAAAAGAGACGTTAAATTCTACAACCACCTAAAAGGAAGTGATTCCCAAACCGGAAATAACAAAGCCATCACTTACAGAGAGATGAACCTGGAGAAGAGTCCCCTAAGAAAGCTGGTCCTGGGGCTCTGTTCACAAACATAAACAGACCCCCAGGACAGCATAACAATTAGACCAAATCATGAGAAAACAAAAAAATAATTTCTTTACACATTGGAAATAATGAACCTAAAAACTGAACAAATTAGAATGTTCTTTGGCCCTAAACAGAAAGTACACAGTCGCAGAATACCTGACCACGGTGACTGACCCAAAATGAAGGAAAGCTTTGACTATGTACAGACTCAGTAAGCATAGCCTTGCTATTGAGAAAGGCTGTTGTAGGCAGACCTGGTTCTCAGGAGAAGACAGGCTATGTGCACACTGCCCACAAAATGAGGTGGAAACTGAGCTGCACTTCCTAACCTCCTGCCCAAATATATGACCATATTAGAGACACATATTTCCCTCAGATTACACAGGGCCACAAATTATTTGAAAACAAACCCAATTTTGATAAACTCCCATATCTACTGGGTGAAATACCACAGTGTGCCATCACAGCAGCAAGATCTGTGACCTGTTGCCACAAGAAAAAAGGGGAACCAGTGAAGAACAAACACCATTGTAAATACAACCCATATTTATGTTTATTTATTTACCCTTTTGTACTTGAACTACCATTGTTACAACACTGTATGTAGATATAATATTTATTATGGAACTTTTGAAAAAAAATATATTGTGTAGATTTATCAATTGTTCAAGGGCCCTCCAGACTGTGACTTTCCCCCCCAAGCCATCAATTATGTGACACCATATATTCCTACTTGAAGACTCAATAGTGTATTGAAGCGAATCTGATGGAGACACACAAGTGCGTTAGGAAAGTATTCTGAAACAATCAACTTTTTCTACATTGTGTTACATTACAGCCTTATTGTAAAATTCCTTCAATACAATTTTTTTCATCAAGCTACATGTTTTCAAATTTATTAGAAATAAAAAACAGAAATACCTTATTTACATAACTATTCGGACCCTTTGCTATGAGACTGGAAATTGAGCTCCGGTGCATCCTGTTTCCATTGATCATCCTTGAGATGTTTCTACAACTTGATTGGAGTCACTTGTGATAAATTCAGTTTATTGGACATGATTGGGAAAGGCACACTCCTGTCTATATAAGGACCCACAGTTGACAGTGCATGTCAGAGCAAAAACCAAGCCATGAGGTCGAAGGGATTGTCTGTAGAGCTCCGAGACAGGATTGTGTCGAGGCACAGATCTGGGGAACGGGACGAAAAATGTCTGCATCATTGAAGGTCCTCAAGAACACAGTGACCTCCATCATTCTTCAATGGAAGAAGTTTGGAACCACCAAGACTCTTCCTAAGGACTGGCCACCCAGCCAAACTGAACAATCGGGGGAAGTGACCAAGAACCCTATGGTCACTCTGACAGAGCTCCAGAGTTCTTCTGTGGAGGTGGGAGGACCTTCCAGAAGGACGACCATCTCTCCGAACTCCACCAATCAGGCCATTATGGCAGAGTGGCCAGACTTAAGCCACTCCTCATGAAAAGCATATGACAGCCTGCTTGGAGTTTGCCAAAAGGCACCTAAAGGACTCTCAGACCATGAGAAACAAGATGCTCTGGTCTGATGAAACCAAGATGGAACTCTTTGGCCTGAATGCCAAGCCGTCACGCCTGGAAGAAAACTAACATCATCCTTAAGGTGAATCATGGTGGTGGCAGCATCATGCTGTGGGGATGATTTTCATCGGCAGGTACTGGGAGACTAGTCAGGATTGAGGTAAAAATGAACGGAGCAAAGTACAGAGAGATCCTTGATGAAAACCTGGTCCAGAGCACTCAGGACCTCAGACTGGGGCAAAGGTTCACATTCTATCAGGACAACAGCCCCAAACACACAGACAACACAGCACAGGACGACATAGGAGTGGCTTCGGGACAAGTCTCTGAATGTCCTTGGGTGTCCCAGCCAGAGCCCGGACATGAACCTGATCGAAGATCTCTGGAGAGACCTGAAAATTGCTGTGCAGCCTGACAACCTGACAGAGCTTGAGAGGATCTGCAGAGAAGAATGGGAGAAACTCCCCAAATACAGGTGTGCCAAGCTTGTAGCTTCATACCCAAGGAGACTCAAGGCTGTAATCGCTGCCAAAGGTGCTTCAACAAAGTACTGAGTAAAGGGTCTGAATACTTAGGGTATTGTGTGTACAATAGGAATAGTTTTATAGTTTAGTTAGTTTTTATTTAATCAACGTTAGAGTAATACTGTAACGTAACAAAATGTGGATAAAGTCAAATGGTCTGAATACTTTCCGAAGGCAATGTACTTTTTGAATCATGATTGTCTTCAAAACAATTATCTATTTTTCGCGAAGGGTGCCATTTACCCATTTACACACCCACAATTGTGGCTTTTTTTTTATCTCCCTCCCTCATACTTTCCTTGTCCCTCTCTCCCTCTCTGCTTCTTTCAAACTACCTGCTCAGCTAATAAAACACCTTGTGCCGGCCCAGCGATGAATGGTAGAGATGTGTTATTGAGAGAATCCATTAGGATCCTACAGTAGGGCTTGGTGATTTTACACTCTGTGGAGGAGACATGTTTTAATGGATGAAATATGCTGTGTCACTATCACACTCTCCTAAAGAAGAGAAGGGTCTGTCAGAGAAGAGAAGGGTATGTCTGTTTAGAGAAAAGAAGGGTCTGTCTGTTTAGAGAAGAGAAGGGTCTGTCTGTTTAGAGAAGAGAAGGGTCTGTCTGTTTAGATAGGAGAAGGGTCTATCTTTTTAGAGAGGAGAAGGGTCTGTCTGTTTAGATAGGAGAAGGGTCTGTCTTTTTAGAGAGGAGAAGGGTCTGTCTGTTTAGATAGGAGAAGGGTCTGTCTTTTTAGAGAAGAGAAGGGTCTGTCTGTTTAGATAGGAGAAGGGTCTGTCTTTTTAGAGAGGAGAAGGGTCTGTCTGTTTAGAGAGGAGAAGGGTCTGTCTGTTTAGAGAGGAGAGGAGAAGGGCCTGTCTGGTTAGAGAGGAGAGGAGAAGGGTCTGTCTGTTTAGAGAAGAGAACGGTCTGTCTGTTTAGAGAGGAGAGGAGAAGGGTCTGTCTGTTTAGAGAGGAGAGGAGAAGGGTCTGTCTGTTTAGAGAGGAGAGGAGAAGGGTCTGTCTGTTTAGAGAGGAGAGGAGAAGGGTCTGTCTGTTTAGAGAAGAGAAGGGTCTGTCTGTTTAGAGAAGAGAGGAGAAGGGTCTGTCTGTTTAGAGAAGAGAAGGGTCTGTCTGTTTAGAGAAGAGAATGGTCTGTCTGTTTAGAGAGGAGAAGGGTATGTCTGTTTAGAGAGGAGAAGGGTCTGTCTGTTTAGAGAGGAGAGGAGAAGGTTATGTCTGTTTAGAGAAGAGAAGGGTCTGTCTGTTTAGAGAAAAGAGGAGAAGGGTCTGTCTGTTTAGAGAGGAGAAGGGTCTGTCTGTTTAGAGAGGAGAAGGGTCTGTCTGTTTAGAGAGGAGAGGAGAAGGTTCTGTCTGTTTAGAGAAGAGAAGGGTCTGTCTGTTTAGAGAAGAGAGGAGAAGGGTCTGTCTGTTTAGAGAGGAGAAGGGTCTGTCTGTTTAGAGAGGAGAAGGGTCTGTCTGTTTAGAGAGGAGAAGAGAAGGGTCTGTCTGTTTAGAGAAGAGAAGGGTCTGTCTGTTTAGAGAAGAAAACGGTCTGTCTGTTTAGAGAAGAAAACGGTCTGTCTGTTTAGAGAGGAGAAGGGTCTTTCTGTTTAGAGAGGAGAATGGTCTGTCTGTTTAGAGGGGAGAATGGTCTGTCTGTAAGAGAAGAGAACTGTCTGTAAGAGAAGAAAGGGTTTCTGGTTATCAATTCAATTTAAGGGCTTTATTGGCATGGGAAATATATGTTAACATTGCCAAAGCAAGTGAATTAGATAAATAACAAAAGTGAAATAAACATGAACAAATTAACAGTAAACATTACGCTCATTACACTTGAAAGGAATAGAGACATTTCAAATGTTATCTCTCTCTCTCTGTACCTCCCTCCCTCTCTCTCTCTCTCCCCCTCTCTCTCTCTCTCTCTCTCTCTCTCTCTCTCTCTCTCTCTCTCTCTCTCTCTCTCTCTCTCTCTCTCTCTCTCTCTCTCTCTCTCTCTCTCTCTCTCTCTCTCTCTCTCTCTCTCTCTCTCTCTCTCTCCCCCTCTCTCTCTATCTCTCTCCCTCTCTCTTTCTCTCTCACACTCTTTCTCTCGCTCCTCTTATTTTCTACATGTCCTATATGAATCAGAAGTTGTGGATTGTGGACTCATTTTGGGTGTGAACTCTCCCTTTAATGTTAGGAATGGAGTGGGCTGTTATTGCCGTATCCATAGGGTCCCCTTTCAGAGGTAATCAGCACACATCTCTCTCTCTCTCTCTCTCTCTCTCTCTCTCTCTCTCTCTCTCTCTCTCTCTCTATATATATATATATATATATATATATATATATATATATATATATATATACCTCCCTCTCTCTCTATGTCTCCCTCTCTCTCTCTCTCTCTCTCTCTCTCTCTCTCTCTCTCTCTCTCTCTCTCTCTCTCTCTCTCTCTCTCTCTCTCTCTCTCTCTCTCTCTCTCTCTATATATATATATATATATGTGTCTCTAACCAGCCATCTGGCCTCAGAGGGAGAGGGAGAGAGAGAGAGAGAGAGAGAGAGAGAGAGAGAGAGAGAGAGAGAGAGAGATATATATAGATATATATATATAGATATATATATATATATATATATATCTCTCTCTCTCTCTCTCTCTCCCTCTCCCTCTGAGGCCAGATGGCTGTGGTTAGAGATACAGTATTGAAAGGCCTCAGGCACATGCAGTAGCCACACACACACATTCCAGTCTCTCTCCAGAAGTTTGGCCGTGGTTTCTTGACATTAACTGCTATCCCAGTCAATGCAATGGGGCCAAAGTCTGTCTGGCTAATGTTCAAGCTTATGTATTCCCCTGCTTACTCAGCTCATACAGGGCAGTAAATAGCACCATTTTCTTCTTGACTTCCTTCCCAGGGAGGATGTTGCAATAAACGGAGGCTAATCTAATCTGAGAGCAGAATGATTTGCATGGCTGGATTGACGATGAGTTTATTAATCTGTTTACTATGGATCTGGTTAAGGCTGTCTCCCTTTATTCTGAGCAGGGGACTCTACAGATCAATGGGTCTGTCTCCTCCCTTCTGATCTCTGCAGGGGCCCCTGTCTCCTCCCTTCTGATCTCTGCAAGGGCCCCTGTCTCCTCCCTTCTGATCTCTGCAGGGGCCCCTGTCTCCTCTATTTTGATCTCTGCAGGGGCCCTGTCTCCTCCCTTCTGATCTCTGCAGGGGACCCTGTCTCCTCTATTTTGATCTCTGCAGGGGGCCCTGTCTCCTCCACTCTGATCTCTGCAGGGGACCCTGTCTCCTCTATTTTGATCTCTGCAGGGGGCCCTGTCTCCTCCCTTCTGATCTCTGCAGGGGCCCCTGTCTCCTCCCTTCTGATCTCTGCAAGGGCCCCTGTCTCCTCCCTTCTGATCTCTGCAGGGGCCCCTGTCTCCTCTATTTTGATCTCTGCAGGGGCCCTGTCTCCTCCCTTCTGATCTCTGCAGGGGACCCTGTCTCCTCTATTTTGATCTCTGCAGGGGGCCCTGTCTCCTCCACTCTGATCTCTGCAGGGGACCCTGTCTCCTCTATTTTGATCTCTGCAGGGGGCCCTGTCTCCTCCACTCTGATCTCTGCAGGGGACCCTGTCTCCTCTATTTTGATCTCTGCAGGGGGCCCTGTCTCCTCCACTCTGATCTCTGCAGGGGACCCTGTCTCCTCTATTTTGATCTCTGCAGGGGGCCCTGTCTCCTCCACTCTGATCTCTGCAGGGGCCCCTGTCTCCTCCACTCTGATCTCTGCAGGGGGCCCTGTCTCCTCCACTCTGATCTCTGCAGGGGACCCTGTCTCCTCTATTTTGATCTCTGCAGGGGGCCCTGTCTCCTCCCTTCTGATCTCTGCAGGGGACCCTGTCTCCTCCCTTCTGATCTCTGCAGGGGACCCTGTCTCCTCTATTCTGATCTCTGCAGGGGGCCCTGTCTCCTCCCTTCTGATCTCTGCAGGGGGCCCTGTCTCCTCCACTCTGATCTCTGCAGGGGCCCCTGTCTCCTCCACTCTGATCTCTGCAGGGGGCCCTGTCTCCTCCACTCTGATCTCTGCAGGGGACCCTGTCTCCTCTATTTTGATCTCTGCAGGGGGCCCTGTCTCCTCCCTTCTGATCTCTGCAGGGGACCCTGTCTCCTCCCTTCTGATCTCTGCAGGGGACCCTGTCTCCTCTATTCTGATCTCTGCAGGGGGCCCTGTCTCCTCCCTTCTGATCTCTGCAGGGGCCCCTGTCTCCTCTATTTTGATCTCTGCAGGGGGCCCTGTCTCCTCCCTTCTGATCTCTGCAGGGGACCCTGTCTCCTCTATTTTGATCTCTGCAGGGGGCCCTGTCTCCTCCCTTCTGATCTCTGCAGGGGGCCCTGTCTCCTCCCTTCTGATCTCTGCAGGGGGCCCTGTCTCCTCCCCTCTGATCTCTGCAGGGACCTTTCTGCTATCGCTATCATGGGCACTATGTCATATTTACAGCCGGTCTCTCCCTCCCTTGCTTCCCTTCCTCCCTTGCTTCCCTTCCTCCCTTGCTTCCCTTCCTCCCTTGCTTCCCTTCCTCCCTTGCTTCCCTTCCTCCCTCGCATTCTGTCTCTCACTTTCTTTTGCAATCAGTGCTTCTCTCCCTCTATCATTCAGCCCCCTCCCTCTTTCTCTCTCGCTCTCTCTCTCTCTCTCTGTCTCTCTCTCTCTCTCTCTCTCTCTCTCTCTCTCTCTCTCTCTCTCTCTCTCTCTCTCTCTCTCTCTCTCTCTCTCTCTCTCTCTCTCTCTCTCTCTCTCTCTCTGTCTCTCTCTCTGTCTCTCTCTCTCTCTCTCTCTCTCTCTCTCTCTCTCTCTCTCTCTCTCTCTCTCTCTCTCCCTCTCTCTTACTCTCTCTCTCTCTCTCTCTCTCTCTCTCTCTCTCTATATATATATATATACATATATACAGTGCCTTGCGAAAGTATTCGGCCCCCTTGAACTTTGCGACCTTTTGCCACATTTCAGGCTTCAAACATAAAGATATAAAACTGTATTTTTTTGTGAAGAATCAACAACAAGTGGGGCACAATCATGAAGTGGAACGACATTTATTGGATATTTCAAACTTTTTTAACAAATTTAAAAACTGAAAAATTGGGCGTGCAAAATTATTCTTCTACTTTTGCAAGGCACTGTATATATATACCTCCCTCTCTCTCTCTTTCTCGCTCTCTCTCTACACCTCTCTCTCTCTCTCTCCATCTCTCCCTCTCTCTCTCTCCGTCTCCCCTTCCTCAGCCAAATCTCAGGCTCTTTAATGTAAATGGTGTAGTAGGAAAACCGAGTAACACACAAATGTTTTTCTATTTCAACTTTTCATTGCGCTGTAATATTTATCTGTTATCTGTATCTGCAGATCAAATAAGGGGAAATTGCTTACGTTTCTCACCAACAGACAAAGTGTTTATAAAAAAAGTCTGCTTTTTACCCCTTGTACTTGTGATGTCCAATTGTTAATTATACATTTGTCCCATCGCTGCAACTCCCGTACGGACTCAGGAGAGGTCGAAGGTCGAGAGCTATGTGTCCATCGAAAATGACCCTGTCATGCCACATTTCTTCTTACCGCGCTGCTCCCTTCACCCGGAAGCAATGTGTCTGAGGAAACACTGTACAACTGGCGGCCGAGGTCAGCGTGCATGTGCATGGCCCGCCACAAGGAATCCGCTAGAGCGTAATGGGACAAGGACATCCCAGGTCTTCCCAAACCCTTTTCTAACCCGGACGACGCTGGGCCAATTGGGCATCGCCTCAACGGTCTCCCGGGTCGCCTGCGCCACATCCTGTGATGGAACTCGGGATCATTAGATCGTTACGCCACTCGCTGGCCCTGACAATGTGTTTCGTGCTTCAGCCAACACTGTGAATATCTGCTGCTTTTAGTATTTATAGTTTGTGTAAAAGGTCTAGAAATGATGTCTATAGGCTCTAATAAGGAATCATGTTTTTAGTTCAGGCATCCCAAACTTTACCCATAATGCCTAAACACATAGAAATGTGACATTTGGAACAACTTCTAAATGTGATGTTTGAGAAACATGGATGAATGTCTAATTCTGACATGAGACTGTGAGAGCTGGTAGATAAAAAATATATGGAATATGCATTAAGACTAATTAAAATATAGCTTTCATAAATGTACATTACACACATTTATCAATCTCCGAGGATGTTCACACTCTGTGAGCACACATATGTTGCATTCACAGCCTTTGGGATTTCATTTATCAATCTCCGAGGATGTTCACACTCTGTGAGCACACATATGTTGCCTTTGGGATTTCATTTATCAATCTCCGAGGATGTTCACACTTTGTTAGCACACATATGGTGCCTTTGGGATTTCTATTGTAAATCTACCTTCAGAGGGTGTCATTTCTCTGTTGACGGCGACATAAAAGTGGAATATTTCTCTGTTGGTGGCGACATAAAAGTGGAATATTTCTCTGTTGATGGCGACATAAAAGTGGAATATTTCTCTGTTGGTGGCGACATAAAAGTGGAATATTTCTCTGTTGGTGGCGACATAAAAGTGGAATATTTCTCTGTTGGTGGCGACATAAAAGTGGAATATTTCTCTGTTGATGGCGACATAAAAGTGGAATATTTCTCTGTTGATGGCGACATAAAAGTGGAATATTTCTCTGTTGATGGCGACATAAAAGTGGAATATTTCTCTGTTGATGGCGACATAAAAGTGGAATATTTCTCTGTTGATGGCGACATAAAAGTGGAATATTTCTCTCAGTTAAAATGTGGTTGTTCAAACGGGAGTTTACGAGTCAACATCAGTCTGTCAGTTCTGACAGTTTGCCTGTCTATCTTGGGACTGTACAGTAGTTCTCTATAATTAGTCTTCTTTTTTCTTGTGGTATCGATCGGTATACAGTCCATTCGGAAAGTATCCCTTGACTTGTTCCACATTTTGTTGAGTTACAGCCTTATTATAAAATGGATTGTATTCATTGTTTTCCTCATCAATCTACAGTACACACAATACCCCATAATGACAAAACGAAAGCAGGTTTTTAGAATTCTTTGGGAATGTATTAAAAATTTAAAAATTAAATACCTTATTTACATAATTATTCAAAACCTTTGCTATGAGCTCAGGTGCATCCTGTTTCCATTGATCATCCTTGAGATGTTTCTACAACTTGATGGGAGTCCACCTGTGGTAAATTCAATTGATTGGACATGATTTGTGTGTATCATGTCAAAAAGACCATCATTTACAGCCAACCACTATAAAGACAGATAGGCTGTCTTGGGGATACTACTGGGTACAGTTCCCCCATCACTCCTATAGCCTCTGTGTGATACTCATCTTCACACACACACCCGCACACACACACCCGCACACACAGACGAAAGCGCGCACACACACACACACACACACACACACACACACACACACACACACACACACACACACACACACACACACACACACACACACACACACACACACACACACACACACACACACACACACACACACACACACACACACATCCCCATCCCCTGTGGTCTTTGTCCTTCCCAGGTATTGCAACGAGCACCTGCCCTGCCCACCTCATGTCTACTGGTCGGCATGGTCAGCATGGGAACGCTGCACAGTGCCCTGCGGAGGTGGCATCCAATCACGCCGCAGGACCTGCGAGAACGGTAACGAGTGCCCCGGGTGTGCTCAGGTATGTTACACACACACACACACAGATCTAGGCTGCACTTCTATCGCAGACTGGCCTTGAACTTCTAAATCTCAGTTATAACATTGAACTTTAAGGGTCATTCCCTTAAATCCCCTAGTATTTCTAATCAGAAGATACAATATACCACATAACACTTTAGTCAATGAGCCAGACCCCCAAATTTGTGCCGTCTGGCTCATCATAGTTGAAAAAAATGTAAGGTCTATGTCCCTAGAGTTGGAAAATGTGTGTTAGCAGTGTGCAGCAATGGTAACTTTCTCTGATTGTTCAAGTCAAAATCATTTGTACCCATTGACCTGTAGGGTACATAAATTGCTTTAAATAGGAAACCTTAATACATTTTGAACTTAGTTTGACAAGTGGTTCTGATGGTCATGAAATTACCTTTCAATTGATATATAATACGACCAACTTTGAAAGGATCAGTGAAAACCTCTGTTTAAAAATCCCCCATATTCTGCCATTGTCATTAGAGTGGGAAGCTTTGTCTATAGTCATTAGTGTGGGAAGCTATGTCTATTGTCATTAGAGTGGGAAGCTATGTCTATAGTCATTAGAGTGGGAAGCTATGTCTATAGTCATTAGAGTGGGAAGCTATGTCTATAGTCATTAGAGTGGGAAGCTATGTCTATAGTCATTAGTGTGGGAAGCTATGTCTATAGTCATTAGTGTGGGAAGCTATGTCTATAGTCATTAGAGTGGTAAGCTTTGTCTATAGTCATTAGAGTGGGAAGCTATGTCTATAGTCATTAGTGTGGGAAGCTATGTCTATAGTCATTAGTGTGGGAAGCTATGTCTATAGTCATTAGAGTGGGAAGCTATGTCTATTGTCATTAGAGTGGGAAGCTTTGTCTATAGTCATTAGAGTGGGAAGCTATGTCTATAGTCATTAGTGTGGGAAGCTATGTCTATAGTCATTAGTGTGGGAAGCATGGTCTATAGTCATTAGAGTGGGAAGCTTTGTCTATTGTCATTAGAGTGGGAAGCTTTGTCTACAGTCATTAGAGTGGGAAGCTATGTATATTGTCATTAGAGTGGGAAGCTTTGTCTATAGTCATTAGAGTGGTAAGCTATGTCTATAGTCATTAGTGTGGGAAGCTATGTCTATAGTCATTAGTGTGGGAAGCTTTGTCTATAGTCATTAGAGTGGGAAGCTATGTCTATTGTCATTAGTGTGGGAAGCTATGTCTATAGTCATTAGAGTGGGAAGCTATGTCTATTGTCATTAGAGTGGGAAGCTTTGTCCATTGTTGTTAGCATGTGGGAAGCTTTGTCCATTGTCATAAGAGTGTGGAAAGCTTTGTCCATTGTCATAAGAGTGTGAGAAGCTTTGTCCATTGTCATTAGAGTGTGGGAAGCTTTGTCCATTGTCGTTAGTGTGGGAAGCTTTGTCCATTGTCGTTAGTGTGGGAAGCTTTGTCCATTGTTGTTAGAATGTGGGAAGCTTTGTCCATTGTCATAAGAGTGTGGGAAAGCTTTGTCCATTGTCATAAGAGTGTGAGAAGCTTTGTCCATTGTCGTTAGAGTGTGGGAAGCTTTGTCCATTGTCCTTAGAGTGTGGGAAGTTTTGTCCATTGTTGTTAGCATGTGGGAAGCTTTGTCCATTGACATAAGAGTGTGGGAAGCTTTGTCCATTGTCATAAGAGTGTGAGAAGCTTTGTCCATTGTCATTAGAGTGTGGGAAGCTTTGTCCATTGTCGTTAGTGTGGGAAGCTTTGTCCATTGTCGTTAGTGTGGGAAGCTTTGTCCATTGTTGTTAGCATGTGGGAAGCTTTGTCCATTGTCATAAGAGTGTGGGAAAGCTTTGTCCATTGTCATAAGAGTGTGAGAAGCTTTGTCCATTGTCATTAGAGTGTGGGAAGCTTTGTCAATTGTCGTTAGTGTGGGAAGCTTTGTCCATTGTCGTTAGTGTGGGAAGCTTTGTCCATTGTCATAAGAGTGTGGGAAGCTTATCCATATAATTCCATGTAGTGGGGCAGCTAGAACTAGAACAGGGTTTAAAAGATGAGTAGATACAGGGCATCACACGATTCACTAGGGGTCGGATTGGCCATCTGGCAATTGTGGCAAATACCATATGGGCTGATCCATTTTTTTAGTTGACAACAAACAAAAGTATTTTTTTGATATACACATGGAAAAGATGAAATGGGCCTGTTAATTGGGCTAGGTGGGACGCTAGGAAAGCAAATCCTCCCAGATTGCATTTCCTATGGCTTCCGCTAGATGTCAACAGTCTTTAGAAAGGGGTTCAGACCTGTTTTTGAAAAATGAATTAGTAGTTGTAGTTTTTCAAGGTGGCTCTCATTTGGACTGTAGTCTTGTGGCGCGAGTGGATGAGGATGTGGATGAGGGTGTGGATGAGGGCGTGGATGAGGGCGTGGATGAGGGTGTGGATGAGGGCATGGATGAGGGTGTGCATCTCATTATTTATCTCCAGTATTGAACATTGTCGTGGAAATTTCCTGTATTACCAAATCGTGAGAGAGCAAACCACCCACAAGTCAGAGTTATCATAAAGTCCATCTTTAATTATATGAGCTTCACCATAGTCCTGTCACTCTCAGATCAATTCAGTGTCTATAAATGAATTCTCTGAGAGTGCTTACATAATGGCAACTGAGATCATTTATAGCAGAGACACACATAGCCAGACAGCATTGGCTATAAATTATCGTTTAGTTTGCTCTTCTAAAACTTCTAAAACGAAGCTCTTATCTCGTTCTTAGTACAACAACCAAGACATTACCTCATCCAATGGTATATATCAAATGTCATTTTAGATACTCCCATCTCAAATACAAGCCCTCCTGGACAAGCTCACGGAGACAGTGAGCCTCCTAGGCCATATACTAAATCAAGATCAGGGCAACCTCAGAGAGGACATGTAAATAGTTAGCGTCTGCTAAATGACTTAAATGTAATGTAAATGTAGACACATTCCTATTAGAAGACAAGCCTGACCTCTCCCCAATGGGAAAAGTAACTTTTCCCACATAAGCATACTTGTGAAAATTAATAAAACATCTTATTTATAAATGTTACCTAAAGGATTCTGATTCTGCTACCACAGCATACTACATTATGTGTTAAATATGGTTGTTTATTTACATATTAGGGTACCGGAGGATTTATTAGAAACATTGCTTGACTTGTTTGGACAAAGTTTGTTGGTAACTTTTCAGATTCCTTTGTCTGCATGTTGAACAAGTGGAAATGGTGGATTACTGAATCAAACGCGCCAACTAAACTGACTTTTTGGGGATATAAAGAAGGACTTTATCAAACAAAACAACCATTTGTTATGTAGCTGGGACCCTTGGGATTGCCAACAGAGGAAGATCTTCAAAGGTAAGTGATTTATTTTATCGCTATTTCTGATTTTTGTGATGCCTCTGCTGGTTTGAAAAATATTTTTAATGCTGGTGTATAAGGGGCGCTGTCCTCAGATAATCGCATGGTATGCTTTCGCCATAAAGCCTTTTTTGAAATCTGACAAAGCGGTTGGGTTAACAAGAAGTTACGCTTTTAAATTATGTAAGATACTTGTATTTTTATAAATGTTTAATATTACAATTTTTGTATTTTAATTTCGCGCTCTGCAATTTCAGCGGATGTTGTCGAGGTGGCTCACTAGCGTCCCAACTAGCCTAGGAACAGTGGTTAAAGTGTTGGGCCTGTAATCGAAAAGTTGGCGGATCGAATCCCCGAGCTGACAAGGTAAAAATCTGTTGTTCTGCCCCTGAACAAGGCAGTTAACAGGTTTTGACCTTGTCAGCTCAGGGATTCGATCCACCAACCTTTCAGTTACAGGCCCAACACCCTAACCACTGTTTCTAGGCCGTCATTGTAAGTAAGAACTTGTTCATAACTGACTTACCTTGTTCAGGGGCAGAACAATAGAACAATGACAAGTTTGATGTCGGATGACAATAGAATGTTCAGGATGTCACCGTGACAACTGTCTCCAAACGTGTCAATAGACGTAGTATAAACCAGCCCTTAGTCATTAAATGTTTGGTTGTTTAGTACACTACCGTACTCACTCTATTTAGTACACTACCATACTCACTCTGTTTAGTACACTACCGTACTCACTCTCTTTAGTACACTACCATACTCACTCTGTTTAGTACACTACCGTACTCACTCTCTTTAGTACACTACCGTACTCACTCTGTTTAGTACACTACCGTACTCACTCTGTTTAGTACACTACCATACTCACTCTGTTTAGTACACTACCGTACTCACTCTATTTAGTACACTACCGTACTCACTCTGTTTAGTACACTACCATACTCACTCTGTTTAGTACACTACCGTACTCACTATGTTTAGTACACTACTGTACTCACTCTGTTTAGTACACTACTGTACTCACTCTGTTTCATACACTACCGTACTCACTCTGTTTAGTACACTACCGTACTCACTCTATTTAGTACACTACCGTACTCACTCTGTTTAGTACACTACCGTACTCACTCTGTTTTAGTACTGTTTAGTACACTACCATACTCACTCTGTTTAGTACACTACCATACTCACTCTGTTTAGTACACTACCGTACTCACTCTGTTTAGTACACTACCGTACTCACTCTGTTTAGTACACTACCGTACTCACTCTGTTTAGTACACTACCGTACTCACTCTGTTTAGTACACTACCGTACTCACTCTGTTTAGTACACTACCGTACTCACTCTGTTTAGTACACTACCGTACTCACTCTGTTTCATACACTACCGTACTCACTCTATTTAGTACACTACCGTACTCACTCTGTTTAGTACACTACCGTACTCAATCAGTTTAGTACACTACCGTACTCACTCTGTTTAGTACACTACGGTACTCACTCTGTTTAGTACACTACCGTACTCACTCTGTTTCATACACTACCGTACTCACTCTGTTTAACTAGCAAAAGTACCCTTTAACTGGCAATGAAAATGAGTTTCTGACAAAATTAGAAATGTAATATAACTAAAAATGTAGCTAGCTAGACTCTTACCCGTGTACATAGATGAACGCTTGTCCCTCTCTGTCACGGATGCCATGGTTGCCCTGAGTTTGAAGATGTCATCCAGAGACAGGTGTTTTATACAACATCCTTCTGTGTTCTCTTTTCGACTCCCTACGCACATTTGAAATCAAACGGCGGCATTTTCTCCATCTTCTTAGCTATCATACTCTGCTTCTACTGGGTATTCCACTGATTTCAAAGCATCTTCTTAGCTATCATACTCTGCTTCTACTGGGTATTCCACTGATTTCAAAGCATCTTCTTAGCTATCATACTCTGCTTCTACTGGGTATTCCACTGATTTCTCCATCTTCTTAGCTATCATACTCTGCTTCTACTGGGTATTCCACTGATTTCAAAGCATCTTCTTAGCTATCATACTCTGCTTCTACTGGGTATTCCACTGATTTCAAAGCATCTTCTTAGCTATCATACTCTGCTTCTACTGGGTATTCCACTGATTTCAAAGCATCTTCTTAGCTATCATACTCTGCTTCTACTGGGTATTCCACTGATTTCAAAGCATCTTCTTAGCTATCATACTCTGCTTCTACTGGGTATTCCACTGATTTCAAAGCATCTTCTTAGCTATCATACTCTGCTTCTACTGGGTATTCCACTGATTTCTCCATCTTCTTAGCTATCATACTCTGCTTCTACTGGGTATTCCACTGATTTCTCCATCTTCTTAGCTATCATACTCTGCTTCTACTGGGTATTCCACTGATTTCTCCATCTTCTTAGCTATCATACTCTGCTTCTACTGGGTATTCCACTGATTTCTCCATCTTCTTAGCTATCATACTCTGCTTCTACTGGGTATTCCACTGATTTCTCCATCTTCTTAGCTATCATACTCTGCTTCTACTGGGTATTCCACTGATTTCAAAGCATCTTCTTAGCTATCATACTCTGCTTCTACTGGGTATTCCACTGATTTCAAAGCTCGGTCAAATTCTTCC
Source organism: Oncorhynchus gorbuscha (assembly GCF_021184085.1). NCBI lineage: Eukaryota > Metazoa > Chordata > Actinopteri > Salmoniformes > Salmonidae > Oncorhynchus > Oncorhynchus gorbuscha. The sequence goes on from NC_060179.1 coordinate 10,335,230, forward strand.
GTGACAAGAACACTGTTGATCGCCATTCCTCCCCCATCGCTGTCGTCAGAAAACTACAATGTTGACAGCTGTGCCAATAAGGTTGCAAAATAAATGGGATGAGATTTTTGATGTGAAAAAAACTACACTTGATTCAGCAAGTTCCAGTTTCAGTTTCAATTTAAATTCTTATATAAAATTATTGTCACCATCAGAATCTATATATCTGGGGCATACAACAATCTCAGCTCTGAGAGACAGAATCAATAGATCATTTATTCTGGTATTACCCCTATGTAGCTGGTTTCTGGTCACCATAACATGCACTTAATATTAACCTTACAAATAGCAGTGTTGGGCGATTTGGAAAGCCATAGTCAGTCACTAAATAATACAATAATAATCACAGGAAAGGTGTTCATCTTTAGCTCACAATCAGTGGATATAATACGATTAGAAAGATTAAAACATGTTGTAAAACATGACAGAAAGTGGGTGGTCTATGGTGATTGGTGGGATGGGCTGAGAGTGGCTGAGGGGCGGGATTAAAGAGCTGAGGTCTATGGTGATTGGTGGGATGGGCTGAGAGTGGCTGAGGGGCGGGATTAAAGAGCTGAGGTCTATGGTGATTGGTGGGATGGGCTGAGAGTGGCTGGGGGTTGGGATTAAAGAGCTGAGGTCTATGGTGATAGGTGGGATGGGCTGAGAGTGGTTGAGGGGCGGGATTAAAGAGCTGAGGTCTATGGTGATTGGTGGGATGGGCTGAGAGTGGCTGGGGGTTGGGATTAAAGAGCTGAGGTCTATGGTGATAGGTGGGATGGGCTGAGAGTGGCTGAGGGGCGGGATTAAAGAGCTGAGGTCTATGGTGATTGGTGGGATGGGCTGAGAGTGCCAAGGGATAAAATAGAAGTCCTTTCTATTTCTGACACAGATCACGCTGAATGTCCTGTCTCTCCCATCTCCTCATTGGTTTATAGAAGCAGGTACCCACGTGCCATCTCCTCATTGGTTATACCCACGTGGGTGATTGAATAATGAAATGTTTTGCCGGTTGTCGTGGTAAAAGTGTAGATGCCAATCACCATATAAGTTCAAATATGAAAAAGCCTGGATGGAGGTTAGATGACTAGAAACGATTCGGTGGGCCATTTTATATGTGGATTAATTGTTGGAATAACAACTCAATGTTTATATCCCAGGACAAATTAGCTAGCAACAGCAAGCTAGCTAAATAGGACAAATTAGCTAGCAACAGCAAGCTAGCTAAATAGGACAAATTAGCTAGCAAGTGCAAGCTAACTAGCCATACAGGTTTAATGCTTTTCGACTAGTCCCCAAATTAATGTCATTGGTTCAGAGTTTGTTTTGATATTTTAAGTTGCGTGTGGTGATCGCGTTTGGTGTAGGGGGACAAAATACATTTATGCATGATGGCGCACGATGGCGCACGATGGCGCACGATGGCGCACGATGGCGCACGATGGCGCACGCGCGCAGCCGGTCTTGGTTCCGTGTTAGAGACTTAACTAGAAATAATCACAGCTGTAAACGCTGCCAAAGGTGATTCTAACATGTATTGACTCAGGGGGTTGAATACTTAACTATATTTTTGCGTTTTATTTTTAGAATTGTATTTTTCGGATGCAATTTTTGTTTTGTTTACAATTAAATCCATTTTAATCCCACATTTTAAAACAACTCATTTTAGTCCGAAGGTGCCCAACAAGCTGTCAAAATGCAGATTTTTTTTTTTTAATAAGATCTATAATTGCAATATTTCATCTTCATACATGTCAAAAGGATATGTATATGTGAATAGAGCTGATCAAAATGACATACAATGTTGTCATATTAACTGTGTTGATAAAAGAGAGCACTAGAAACTTCCATAGGAATATCTGGATCATTTGATCAGCAAACCATTACACATAGTTAGTCCACATTAAGATGTTTTCTTACTATGGGGGTCATTGCAGATTGGTAGGTTACTAAAACACTAAATGTATCAAGTCATTTATTTGCTTATTTAACAGGCCCAACATTGGATTTTACTACATTGTAATGGAATATATGGTGGATACTCAAAGTGGAAACAGTTAATTGGATACAATTATATATCATTTTAAAGTAGATAGTATAGAATACAGTATATACTGGGGTGAAATGGTACGTGTATTCGTATTGAACTGTTTGGTACAGAGTCCACGGTGTACGGTTTGGTACGCACTGTGAACCGAACAATACATTAATCATATATTATAGCTAGGAAGTATATATATATATATATATATATATATATATATATAATTGTAAAAAATATATATATTATTGCATGAAAATTAACATGGGAAAAATATTCACATAGCAATAAAGCTGTCTTTAAGCAACTTTGGCGCAACTTTTGCCTAGACATTAATACCTGCCTTATACAAAAAGAAAACAAATATACAAAAGAACTACTTGAGAGCGAGTAGTCAGAAACGCTGTCTGTTGCTCCTAACAACAGGCAGTCGGACGTTTAGAGCTACAGAGAGCTACCTACAGAGCTACCACCTACAGAGAGCTACCTACAGAGCGACTACCTACAGAGAGCTACCTACAGAGAGCTACCTACAGAGAGCTACTACATTTACATTTACATTTAAGTCATTTAGCAGACGCTCTTATCCAGAGCGACTTACAAATTGGTGCATTCACCTTATGACATACAGAGAGCTACTACCTACAGAGAGCTACTACCTACAGAGAGCTACTACCTACAGAGCTACTACCTACAGAGCTACTACCTACAGAGCTACTACCTACAGAGAGCTACCTACAGAGCTACTACCTACAGAGAGCTACCTACAGAGAGCTACTACCTACAGAGAGCTACTACCTACAGAGAGCTATCTACAGAGCTACTACCTACAGAGAGCTACCTACAGAGAGCTACTACCTACAGAGAGCTACCTACAGAGCTACTACCTACAGAGAGCTACCTACAGAGAGCTACTACCTACAGAGAGCTACTACCTACAGAGAGCTACCTACAGAGCTACTACCTACAGAGAGCTACCTACAGAGCTACTACCTACAGAGCTACTACCTACAGAGAGCTACCTTACTGTAATGGCTCATTCCATTACGGCAGAGTGGGAGATTAAAAGCCATGTCCTTGAGAGGAGTCACACCAGTGTAAACTTGGGGGAAGAGCTCAGGGAAGTAGTTGCAGTGTGGAAGTTTGAGAGGGATAATATAACGATTCCTGTGACCACTGACAACACTAGAAATATTGTAAATGCAGTCGCACTAGCTGGACTGGGGCCACAGATAGGATGCTTTGCTCACGTTATTCATCTAGTATCTCAAAAAGAAATGTCAATGAATCCAATCTCTCACCTAGCAAAGACCAGGAAGGTCCTTCTGTCATAACAGCACAACTGCTGCACATGTTTTCAAGACACAACAGGAGATGCTGGAGCTGCCAAACCACAAACTAATCCAAGATGTCCCTACTAGATGGAATTCAAGCCATGACATGGTTGAGAGAAACCTTGAGCAGAAAGTTGCGGTGTATTCTACACTGACTGATCAGGCTGTGAGGAAGAATTTCAAAGATATTGTGACTTTGTCTGAAAATGACATAAGACCAGCAGAGGAAGTTATCCAAGTGTGGAAACCTCTCAAAACAGTCTCAACACTGATCTGCACTGAGAGCATCCCATCAGTTTCCATGGTCCTGCCTATTCATTTATTTACATGTTTTATTTTACCTTTATTTAACTAGGCAAGTCAGTTAAGAACAAACAAATTCTTATTTTCAATGACGGCCGAGGAACAGTGGGTTAACTGCCTTGTCCAGGGGCAGAAGGACAGAAGAGTGGGAGATAAAAGGCATATCTTGCATTGCTCATCTCATATGTTTCTACTGGGGGTGAAAAACAATGATCCTGAAATCAATGGTGGCATCTGATGGAGATGAACCCGCGGTAAGTGATGTCAAGACGGCTATCAGAGTTAATCTGGAGCCGAGATATGCTGACCCTGGTGTCCAAGACTTCTTACACAAGAGCACCGCTTCGGACCCCCGGTTCAAGTCCCTGCTGCACCTGGATGCTGCTGCTCGTCTGAGAGTCGACAATGAACTCACAGTAGAGACTGTGACCAGTATACAACAGGTATTGTATTCATTTTGTTCATTTGTTAACGTGACATTTATTATTTTATGAATTTGTGATTTAACAATTAATTATGAAGTAATAATTATAATTGTCATAAAAGTGCCTGATATATATTTCCAACAACAAATCATATTTTTAAAGCCACTTCAGAGATAGTAATTTTCATCTAATTTAATTCTGCAGGGTCAAGCCACAGATACCACAAGAGCCAACCCCTCTCCAGAAACGGCAGACGACAGGGGTTCTCCTCCAGAAAATAAGTCTTGCATGGCTGAGATTTTTGGGGAGTTGTTCACGACCCAGGCGCAGGGAACCAAGTCAAAGGTCAAGGTCATAAAGGAGGAGGTGACCTCATACAGGGATGTGGACTGTATTCCCCTGGATGCTGATCCACTTACATGGTGGAAGACCAAAGAGTTAATATACCCTCATGTTGCCATGTTAGCAAGGTGCTACCTGGCTGAGCCTGGGACCACTGCCCCTAGTGAGAGGGTATTCTCTACAGCTACCTGGCTGAGCCTGGGACCACTGCCCCTAGTGAGAGGGTATTCTCTACAGCTACCTGGCTGAGCCTGGGACCACTGCCCCTAGTGAGAGGGTATTCTCTACAGCTACCTGGCTGAGCCTGGGACCACTGCCCCTAGTGAGAGGGTATTCTCTACAGCTACCTGGCTGAGCCTGGGACCTCTGTCCCTAGTGAGAGGGTATTCTCTACAGCTACCTGGCTGAGCCTGGGACCACTGCCCCTAGTGAGAGGGTATTCTCTACAGCTACCTGGCTGAGCCTGGGACCTCTGTCCCTAGTGAGAGTGTATTCTCTACAGCTACCTGGCTGAGCCTGGGACCTCTGTCCCTAGTGAGAGTGTATTCTCTACAGCTACCTGGCTGAGCC
>NC_060179.1:10350262-10362762 GCF_021184085.1 Oncorhynchus gorbuscha
TGGTTATAGTAGGGCTTGTTATAGTAGGGCTGGTTGTATTAGGGCTGGTTATAGTCGGGCTGGTTGTAGTAGGGCTGGTTATAGTAGGGCTGGTTGTAGTAGGGCTGGTTGTATTAGGGCTGGTTATAGTAGGGCTGGTTGTAGTAGGGCGGCTGGTTATAGTAGGGCTGGTTGTAGTAGGGCTGGCTGTAGTAGGGCTGGTTGTAGTAGAGCTGGCTGTAGTAGGGCTGGTTGTAGTAGGGTTGGTTGTAGTAGGGCTGGTTTTACTAGGGCTGGTTGTAGTAGGGCTGGTTATAGTAGGGCTGGTTGTAGTAGGGCTGGTTGTAGTAGGGCTGGTTGTAGTAGGGCTAGCTGTAGTAGGGCTGGTTGTAGTAGGGCTGGTTGTAGTAGGGCTAGCTGTAGTAGGGCTAGCTGTAGTAGGGCTGGTTGTATTAGGGCTGGTTGTAGTAGGGCTGGTTGTGGTAGGGCTGGTTGTATTAGGGCTAGCTGTAGTAGGGCTGGTTGTAGTAGGGCTGGCTGTCGTAGGGCTGGTTGTATTAGGGCTGGTTGTAGTAGGGCTGGTTGTAGTAGGGCTGGTTGTGGTAGGGCTGGTTGTAGCAGGGCTGGCTGTGGTAGGGCTGGTTGTAATTAGGGCTGGTTTTAGTAGGGCTGTTTGTAGTAGGGCTGGTTGTGGTAGGGCTGGTTGTGGTAGGGCTGGTTGTATTAGGCAATGCAGGTGTAGAAGCATTAGGGCTGGTTGTATTAGGGCTGGTTGTAGTAGGGCTGGTTGTAGTAGGACTGGTTGTGGTAGGGCTGGTTGTAGTAGGACTGGTTGTATTAGGGCTGGATGTAGTAGGGCTGGTTGTAGTAGGGCTGGTTGTGGTAGGGCTGGTTGTAGTAGGGCTGGTTGTATTAGGGCTTGTTGTAGTAGGGCTGGTTGTAGTAGGGCTGGTTGTAGTAGGGCTGGTTGTATTAGGGCTGGTTGTAGTAGGGCTGGTTGTATTAGGGCTGGTCGTAGTAGGGCTGGTTGTATTAGGGCTGGTTGTAGTAGGGCTGGTTGTATTAGGGCTGGTTTTACTAGGGCTGGTTGTAGTAGGGCTGGTTATAGTAGGGTTGGTTGTAGTAGGGCTGGTTTTACTAGGGCTGGTTGTAGTAGGGCTGGTTATAGTAGGGCTGGTTGTAGTAGGGCTGGTTGTAGTAGGGCTGGTTGTAGTAGGGCTAGCTGTAGTAGGGCTGGTTGTAGTAGGGCTGGTTGTAGTAGGGCTGGTTGTAGTAGGGCTAGCTGTAGTAGGGCTGGTTGTAGTAGGGCTGGTTGTAGTAGGGCTAGCTGTAGTAGGGCTAGCTGTAGTAGGGCTGGTTGTATTAGGGCTGGTTGTAGTAGGGCTGGTTGTGGTAGGGCTGGTTGTATTAGGGCTAGCTGTAGTAGGGCTGGTTGTAGTAGGGCTGGCTGTCGTAGGGCTGGTTGTATTAGGGCTGGTTGTAGTAGGGCTGGTTGTAGTAGGGCTGGTTGTGGTAGGGCTGGTTGTAGCAGGGCTGGCTGTGGTAGGGCTGGTTGTATTAGGGCTGGTTTTAGTAGGGCTGTTTGTAGTAGGGCTGGTTGTGGTAGGGCTGGTTGTGGTAGGGCTGGTTGTATTAGGCAATGCAGGTGTAGAAGCATTAGGGCTGGTTGTATTAGGGCTGGTTGTAGTAGGGCTGGTTGTAGTAGGACTGGTTGTGGTAGGGCTGGTTGTAGTAGGACTGGTTGTATTAGGGCTGGATGTAGTAGGGCTGGTTGTAGTAGGGCTGGTTGTGGTAGGGCTGGTTGTAGTAGGGCTGGTTGTATTAGGGCTTGTTGTAGTAGGGCTGGTTGTAGTAGGGCTGGTTGTAGTAGGGCTGGTTGTATTAGGGCTGGTTGTAGTAGGGCTGGTTGTATTAGGGCTGGTCGTAGTAGGGCTGGTTGTATTAGGGCTGGTTGTAGTAGGGCTGGTTGTATTAGGGCTGGTTGTAGTAGAGCTGGTTGTAGTAGGGCTGGATGTAGTAGGGCTGGTTGTATTAGGGCTGGCTGTGGTAGGGCTGGTTGTAGTAGGGCTGGTTGTGGTAGGGCTGGTTGTAGTAGGACTGGTTGTATTAGGGCTGGTTGTAGTAGGGCTGGTTGTAGTAGGGCTGGTTGTGGTAGGGCTGGTTGTAGTAGGGCTGGCTGTAGTAGGGCTGGTTGTAGTAGGGCTGGTTGTAGTAGGGCTGGCTGTAGTAGGGCTGGCTGTAGTAGGGCTGGTTGTAGTAGGGCTGGTTGTAGTAGGGCTGGCTGTAGTAGGGCTGGTTGTAGTAGGGCTGGTTGTAGTAGGGCTAGCTGTAGTAGGGCTGGCTGTAGTAGGGCTGGTTGTAGTAGGGCTGGCTGTAGTAGGGCTGGCTGTAGTAGGACTGGTTGTATTAGGGCTGGTTGTAGTAGGGCTGGTTGTAGTAGGGCTGGTTGTAGTAGGGCTGGCTGTAGTAGGGCTGGCTGTAGTAGGGCTGGTTGTAGTAGGGCTGGCTGTAGTAGGGCTGGTTGTATTAGGGCTGGCTGTGGTAGGGCTGGTTGTAGTAGGGCTGGTTGTGGTAGGGCTGGTTGTAGTAGGGCTGGTTGTAGTAGGGCTTGTCGTAGTAGGGCTGATTGTAGTAGGGCTGGTTGTAGTAGGGCTGGTTGTATTAGTGCTGGTTGTAGTAGGGCTGGTTGTATTAGGGCTGGTCGTAGTAGGGCTGGTTTTATTAGGGCTGGTTGTAGTAGGGCTGGTTGTATTAGGGCTTGTTGTAGTAGGGCTGGTTTTAGTAGGGCTGGATGTAGTAGGGCTGGTTGTATTAGGGCTGGCTGTGGTAGGGCTGGTTGTAGTAGGGCTGGTTGTGGTAGGGCTGGTTGTAGTAGGACTGGTTGTATTAGGGCTGGTTGTAGTAGGGCTGGTTGTAGTAGGGCTGGTTGTAGTAGGGCTGGTTGTGGTAGGGCTGGTTATAGTAGGGCTGGCTGTAGTAGGGCTGGTTGTAGTAGGGCTGGTTGTAGTAGGGCTGGCTGTAGTAGGGCTGGTTGTAGTAGGGCTGGTTGTAGTAGGGCTGGTTGTGGTAGGGCTGGTTGTGGTAGGGCAAGCTGTAGTAGAGCTGGTTGTAGTAGGGCTGGCTGTAGTAGGGATGGTTGTAGTAGGGCTGGCTGTAGTAGGGCTGGTTGTAGTAGGGCTGGGTGTAGTAGGGCTGATTGTAGTAGGGCTGGCTGTAGTAGGGCTGGTTGTACTCACACGTCTCTTGGAGCGGCCTGGCTCTCGTGGTGATATAAACAGCAGACAGATTGTAGTAATTTTAGAAGGTTCCAGAGACAAAGATCACTATTACTCACCGCCCACACACACATATTCACACCTACACACACACGCACAGACACACCCTCCAGACAGACACACCCTCCAGACAGACACACCCTCCAGACAGACACACCCTCCAGACAGACACACCCTCCAGACAGACACACCCTCCAGACGTACACACCCTCCAGACAGACACACCCTCCAGACAGACACACCCTCCAGACAGACACACCCTCCAGACAGACACACCCTCCGACATACACACCTTCCAGACAGACACACCCTCCAGACAGACACACCCTCCAGACAGACACACCCTCCAGACGTACACACCCTCCAGACAGACTAACAAAAACCTCACAAAACTTCAATCAAAATATATGCAGAAACTTTACCCGAACCATTTCTGCTGGGAAGCATGCAGACTACTTTAGGGACAAGGGTTTAGGTCACCACCCTCATGGCCCGCTCAAGACCCTCTGCTTGTAATACCTAGAAAAATAAGCAGCAAAGTCTGGGATGGAGAACGAATGAGAGACATGAGACACCGGAGTCCATCTCAAGTGTAGGCATTTACACACACTGACAGACACACACACTGACACGCTGACACACACACACTGACACGCTGACACACGCACACTGACAGACACACACACTGACACACACACACTGACAGACACACACACACTGACAGACACACACACTGACACGCTGACACACACACACTGACACGCTGACACACACACACTGACACACACACACTGACAGACACACACACACTGACAGACACACACACTGACACGCTGACACACACACACTGACAGACACACACACACACTGACAGACACACACACACACTGACAGACACACACACTGACACACACACACACACACACACACACACACACACACACACACACACACACACTGACAGACACACACACTGACACACACACACACTGACACACACACACACTGACAGACACACACTGACACACACACACACACTGACAGACACACACACACTGACAGACACACACTGACAGACACACACTGACAGACACACACACTGACAGACACACACACTGACACACACACACACTGACACACACACTGACACACACACACACTGACACACACACACACACACTGACACACACACACACACTGACAGACACACACTGACAGACACACACACTGACAGACACACACACTGACACACACACACACTGACAGACACACACTGACAGACACACACTGACGGACACACACACACTGACACACACACACACACACACACTGACAGACACACACACACTGACACGCTGACACACACACACTGACAGACACACACACAGACTGACAGACACACAGCAAACATGTGCACTTATAGAATTAAACACACACATTCACACACCTATATATACGTCTGTTCCCGGCAGAAACACACACACAACAAGTGTGCTGGACAGAAAGCCCAAACAGCATGCATGTAAGCAGTAAAGCTCATATGAAACATCTTTATTTCGTCAGCCGGAGCTGGCTGGGGGGCACACCTTATTCTATTACCAATCTCTGTCTGTTAGAGGTGTTGTGAATTATAAAGTACCTTCCCCTCCCCTCTCCTCTGGTCTCTTTCTGACCACAGTTCATATGAATACAGAGGGAATGAGTCACTAATTTCAACACAGTTTCGGATTCCACATGACGTTCGACACCTTCTGATGATTCCTGCCACGTTCTTACTTTCCTTTCAAATAAATCCAGAATAAAGACTTTATTGAGCAGAGTGATATATGTTATATATATATAGGATGGGGGTGTAGAGGATGGGGGTGTAGAGGATGGGGGTGTAGAGGTTGAGGGTGTAGATGATGGGGGTGTAGAGGATGGGAGTGTAGAGGATGATGGTGTAGAGGATGAGGGTGTAGAGGATGAGGGTGTAGAGGATGGGGGTGTATAGGATGGGGGTGTAGAGGATGGGGGTTTAGAGGTTGGGGGTGTAGAGGATGGGGGTGTAGAGGTTGGGGTGTAGAGGATGGGGGTGTAGAGGTTGAGGCTGTATAGGATGGGGGTGTAGAGGTTGAGGCTGTATAGGATGGGGGTGTAGAGGATGGGGGTGTAGAGGTTGAGGGTGTAGAGGATGGGGGTGTAGAGGATGGGAGTGTAGATGATGGGGGTGTAGAGGATGGGGTGTAGAGGATGGGGTGTAGAGGATGGGGGTGTATAGGTTGGGGGTTTAGAGGATGAGGGTGTAGAGGATGGGGGTGTAGAGGATGGGGGTGTAGAGGATGGGGGTGTAGAGGATGGGGGTGTATAGGATGGGGGTGTAGAGGATGGGGGTTTAGAGGTTGGGGGTGTAGAGGATGGGGGTGTAGAGGTTGGGGTGTAGAGGATGGGGGTGTAGAGGTTGAGGCTGTATAGGATGGGGGTGTAGAGGTTGAGGCTGTATAGGATGGGGGTGTAGAGGATGGGGGTGTAGAGGTTGAGGGTGTAGAGGATGGGGGTGTAGAGGATGGGGGTGTAGAGGATGGGGGTGTAGAGGATGGGGGTGTAGAGGTTGGGGGTGTAGAGGATGAGGGTGTAGAGGTTGGGGTGTAGAGGATGGGGGTGTAGAGGTTGAGGCTGTATAGGATGGGGGTGTAGATGATGAGGGTGTAGAGGATGGGGGTGTAGAGGATGGGGGTGTAGAGGTTGGGGGTGTAGAGGATGAGGGTGTAGAGGATGGGGGTGTAGAGGATGGGGGTGTAGAGGATGGGGGTGTAGAGGATGGGGGTGTAGAGGAAGACAGGAAGGTGTTTTATTAGTGCTCCCAGGCTCCCCCAAAAAAGCATCGGATAAAATGTAATTATCCTGTTCGAATTTTTCAAAGTTTATTCAGGATATTTCTCACCTATTTAACAGCGAGGCACCTTTTCCATAATGAATGCCTGTTCACACAAGCACAGTGAGACTCATTTGGATGGTGAGTTCTTTCTCCTGCTGCAGTTTCATGTGCGGATATGGATTTGGTCAATTCCAGTGAATTCATGGATTTTTTTCCCCCCCTGTGAGTTTCAGTCCATTTCTAATATATTATTCAGAACCCGTTATAAAACTTTGCTTTTAAAATGTTTTTTTTATTTTTTATGCAAATTGTATGGGAATGAGATGGAGAATGTTCCAGACCCTCCTGTCCAACCCCAGATTCACTGTGACAACCTGATGGGTGAACAAAATAGACTTGTATCTTATTTGGTCAAGGTCTGTCAGTCACTCAACTCCAAGGCTCAGCAGGCATGAATGAGCAGCAGACTGGGAGAATGGCCGTCATATCACCTTCCCCCTTCTAAACGACACTGAGATGAAGACAATGGTGTAATTTCCTCGCTCTCTGTTACCGCACGGCAAGCGGTACCGGAGCGCCAAGTCGAGGTCCTAAAGGCTTCTTAACAGCTTCTACCCCCAAGCCATAAGACTCAAGAACAGCTAATCAAATGGCCAACGGACTATTTACATTGACAAACCCCCCTATGTTTGTACACTGCTGCTACCTGCTGTTTAGTATCTATACATAGTCACTTTATCCCTACCTACATGTACAAATGACCTCGACTAACCTGTAGCCCCACACATTGACTCGGTACCGGTACCCCCTGTATATAGCCTCCACATTGACTCTGTACCGGTACCCCTGTATATAGCCTCCACATTGAATCGGTACCGGTACCCCCTGTATATAGCCTCCACATTGACTCTGTACCGGTACCCCTGTATATAGCCTCCACATTGAATCGGTACCGGTACCCCTGTATATAGCCTCCACATTGACTCGGTACCGGTACCCCTGTATATAGCCTCCACATTGACTCTGTACCGGTACCCCTGTATATAGCCTCCACATTGAATCGGTACCGGTACCCCCTGTATATAGCCTCCACATTGACTCTGTACCGGTACCCCTGTATATAGCCTCCACATTGAATCGGTACCGGTACCCCTGTATATAGCCTCCACATTGACTCGGTACCGGTACCCTTGTATATAGCCTCCACATTGACTCGGTACCGGTACGCCCTGTATATAGCCTCCACATTGACTCGGTACCGGTACCCCCTGTATATAGCCTCCACATTGACTCGGTACCGGTACCCCTGTATATAGCCTCCACATTGAATCGGTACCGGTACCCCCTGTATATAGCCTCCACATTGACTCGGTACCGGTACCCCCTGTATATAGCCTCCACATTGAATCGGTACCGGTACCCCTGTATATAGCCTCCACATTGAATCGGTACCGGTACCCCCTGTATATAGCCTCCACATTGACTCGGTACCGGTACCCCCTGTATATAGCCTCCACATTGAATCGGTACCGGTACCCCCTGTATATAGCCTCCACATTGAATCGGTACCGGTAACCCTGTATATACAGTAGTCTCGTTATTGTTATTTTATTGTGTAACTCTTTATAAAATCTTTCACAGTAGTTTATTTAGTAAATATTTTCTTAACTCTATTTCGTGAACTGCACTGTTGGTTAAAGGCTTGTAAGTCAGCATTTCACTGTAATGTCTGTTGTTAATGTAAGTCAACATTTCACTGTAATGTCTGTTGTTAATGTAAGTCAACATTTCACTGTAATGTCTGTTGTTAATGTAAGTCAACATTTCACTGTAATGTCTACATCTGTTGTTAATGTAAGTCAGCATTTCACTGTAATGTCTGTTGTTAATGTAAGTCAGCATTTCACTGTAATGTCTACATCTGTTGTTAATGTAAGTCAGCATTTCACTGTAATGTCTGTTGTTAATGTAAGTCAGCATTTCACTGTAATGTCTACATCTGTTATTAATGTAAGTCAGCATTTCACTGTAATGTCTGTTGTTAATGTAAGTCAGCATTTCACTGTAATGTCTACATCGCATTGTTGTATTCAGCGCATGTGACTAATACAATTTAATTTGATTGGATCACCTCTCACCCTATCACTCCCTCCCATCCCTACTCTCATCTCACTTTAAATTATCTGGCTTGTCATTGTATGTCGGTGCTGAACTGCCAGGCCACTTGGATCATTAGACGTACACAGACTGTATGGTATATCATCAACTTCACCATGGAAAACATGTATTTAAGCCTCAGAGAAAGATGAAGATAGTAAGGGAAAGGAGAAATTAATGAAGAGGCTGGCAACAGAGGAGAAAGCATGCAAGAATGAGTCCTTGATGTGTGGAGGTGTTATCTATGGAAACAAACAGCCAGAGAAGAAGGCAGGTATACAGCACTCTCTCTCTATCTCTAGATACAGGACTCTATCTCTATCTCTAGATACAGGACTCTCTCTCTATCTCTAGATACAGGACTCTATCTCTATCTCTAGATACAGGACTCTATCTCTATCTCTAGATACAGGACTCTATCTCTATCTCTAGATACAGGACTCTAATCTCTATCTCTAGATACAGGACTCTATCTCTAGATACAGCACTCTCTCTCTATCTCTAGATACAGGACTCTATCTCTATCTCTAGATACAGGACTCTCTCTCTATCTCTAGATACAGGACTCTATCTCTATCTCTAGATACAGGACTCTATCTCTATCTCTAGATACAGGACTCTATCTCTAGATACAGCACTCTCTCTCTATCTCTAGATACAGGACTCTATCTCTATCTCTAGATACAGGACTCTCTCTCTATCTCTAGATACAGGACTCTATCTCTATCTCTAGATACAGGACTCTAATCTCTATCTCTAGATACAGGACTCTATCTCTAGATACAGCACTCTCTCTCTATCTCTAGATACAGGACTCTATCTCTATCTCTAGATACAGGACTCTCTCTCTATCTCTAGATACAGGACTCTATCTCTATCTCTAGATACAGGACTCTATCTCTATCTCTAGATACAGGACTCTATCTCTATCTCTAGATACAGGACTCTCTCTCTATCTCTAGATACAGGACTCTATCTCTATCTCTAGATACAGGACTCTCTCTCTATCTCTAGATACAGGACTCTATCTCTATCTCTAGATACAGGACTCTCTCTCTATCTCTAGATACAGGACTCTATCTCTATCTCTAGATACAGGACTCTCTCTCTATCTCTAGATACAGGACTATATCTCTATCTCTAGATACAGGACTCTCTCTCTATCTCTAGATACAGGACTCTAATCTCTATCTCTAGATACAGGACTCTCTCTCTATCTGTAGATACAGGACTCTCTCTCTATGTCTAGATACAGGACTATATCTCTATCTCTAGATACAGGACTCTCTCTCTATCTCTAGATACAGGACTCTATCTCTATGTCTAGATACAGGACTATATCTCTATCTCTAGATACAGGACTCTCTCTCTATCTCGAGATACAGGACTCTATCTCTATCTCTAGATACAGGACTCTAATCTCTATCTCTAGATACAGGACTCTCTCTCTATCTGTAGATACAGGACTCTCTCTCTATCTCTAGATACAGGACTCTCTCTCTATCTCTAGATACAGGACTCTATCTCTATCTCTAGATACAGGACTCTATCTCTATCTCTAGATACAGGACTCTATCTCTATCTCTAGATACAGGACTCTCTCTCTATCTCTAGATACAGGACTCTATCTCTATCTCTAGATACAGGACTCTCTCTCTATCTCTAGATACAGGACTCTATCTCTATCTCTAGATACAGGACTCTCTCTCTATCTCTAGATACAGGACTCTATCTCTATCTCTAGATACAGGACTCTCTCTCTATCTCTAGATACAGGACTCTAATCTCTATCTCTAGATACAGGACTCTATCTCTAGATACAGCACTCTCTCTCTATCTCTAGATACAGGACTCTATCTCTATCTGTAGATACAGGACTCTCTCTCTATCTCTAGATACAGGACTCTATCTCTATCTCTAGATACAGGACTCTAATCTCTATCTCTAGATACAGGACTCTATCTCTATGTCTAGATACAGGACTATATCTCTATCTCTAGATACAGGACTCTCTATCTCTAGATACAGGACTCTCTCTCTATCTCTAGATACAGGACTCTAATCTCTATCTCTAGATACAGGACTCTCTCTCTATCTGTAGATACAGGACTCTCTCTCTATGTCTAGATACAGGACTATATCTCTATCTCTAGATACAGGACTCTCTCTCTATCTCTAGATACAGGACTCTATCTCTATGTCTAGATACAGGACTATATCTCTATCTCTAGATACAGGACTCTCTCTCTATCTCTAGATACAGGACTCTATCTCTATCTCTAGATACAGGACTCTAATCTCTATCTCTAGATACAGGACTCTCTCTCTATCTGTAGATACAGGACTCTCTCTCTATCTCTAGATACAGGACTCTATCTCTATCTCTAGATACAGGACTCTAATCTCTATCTCTAGATACAGGACTCTCTCTCTATCTGTAGATACAGGACTCTCTCTCTATCTCTAGATACAGGACTCTAATCTCTATCTCTAGATACAGGACTCTATCTCTATGTCTAGATACAGGACTATATCTCTATCTCTAGATACAGGACTCTATCTCTATCTCTAGATACAGGACTCTATCTCTATCTCTAGATACAGGACTCTAATCTCTATCTCTAGATACAGGACTCTATCTCTATGTCTAGATACAGGACTCTCTCTCTATCTCTAGATACAGGACTCTCTCTCTATCTCTAGATACAGGACTCTAATCTCTATCTCTAGATACAGGACTCTATCTCTATGTCTAGATACAGGACTCTCTCTCTATCTCTAGATACAGGACTCTAATCTCTATCTCTAGATACAGGACTCTCTCTCTATCTCTAGATACAGGACTTTATCTCTATCTCTAGATACAGGACTCTATCTCTATCTCTAGATACAGGACTCTCTCTCTATCTCTAGATACAGGACTCTAATCTCTATCTCTAGATACAGGACTCTCTCTCTATCTGTAGATACAGGACTCTCTCTCTATCTCTAGATACAGGACTCTATCTCTATCTCTAGATACAGGACTCTAATCTCTAGATACAGGACTCTATCTCTATGTCTAGATACAGGACTATATCTCTATCTCTAGATAGGATATCTCTAGATACAGGACTCTCTCTCTATCTCTAGATACAGGACTCTAATCTCTATCTCTAGATACAGGACTCTCTCTCTATCTGTAGATACAGGACTCTCTCTCTATGTCTAGATACAGGACTATATATCTATCTCTAGATACAGGACTCTCTCTCTATCTCTAGATACAGGACTCTATCTCTATGTCTAGATACAGGACTATATCTCTATCTCTAGATACAGGACTCTCTCTCTATCTCTAGATACAGGACTCTATCTCTATCTCTAGATACAGGACTCTAATCTCTATCTCTAGATACAGGACTCTCTCTCTATCTGTAGATACAGGACTCTCTCTCTATCTCTAGATACAGGACTCTATCTCTATCTGTAGATACAGGACTCTCTCTCTATCTCTAGATACAGGACTCTAATCTCTATCTCTAGATACAGGACTCTATCTCTATGTCTAGATACAGGACTATATCTCTATCTCTAGATACAGGACTCTCTCTCTATCTCTAGATACAGGACTCTAATCTCTATCTCTAGATACAGGACTCTATCTCTATGTCTAGATACAGGACTCTCTCTCTATCTCTAGATACAGGACTCTAATCTCTATCTCTAGATACAGGACTCTCTCTCTATCTCTAGATACAGGACTTTATCTCTATCTCTAGATACAGGACTCTCTCTCTATCTCTAGATACAGGACTCTCTCTCTATCTCTAGATACAGGACTCTCTCTCTATCTCTAGATACAGGACTCTAATCTCTATCTCTAGATACAGGACTCTAATCTCTATCTCTAGATACAGGACTCTATCTCTATGTCTAGATACAGGACTATATCTCTATCTCTAGATACAGGACTCTCTCTCTATCTCTAGATACAGGACTCTCTCTATCTCTAGATACAGGACTCTCTCTCTATCTGTAGATACAGGACTCTCTCTCTATCTCTAGATACAGGACTCTATCTCTATCTCTAGATACAGGACTCTCTCTCTATCTCTAGAT
This sequence comes from Oncorhynchus gorbuscha, assembly GCF_021184085.1. Taxonomy (NCBI): domain Eukaryota; kingdom Metazoa; phylum Chordata; class Actinopteri; order Salmoniformes; family Salmonidae; genus Oncorhynchus; species Oncorhynchus gorbuscha. Next base: position 10,362,632 of record NC_060179.1, read on the forward strand.
ACAGGACTCTCTCTCTATCTCTAGATACAGGACTCTATCTCTATCTCTAGATACAGGACTCTATCTCTATCTCTAGATACAGGACTCTAATCTCTATCTCTAGATACAGGACTCTATCTCTATCTCTAGAT
>NC_060179.1:10367762-10387762 GCF_021184085.1 Oncorhynchus gorbuscha
TGTTGATCGCACTGCTGAAGAACCTCACCTGCTACTTGCCTGTCTGGTCTATTAGCTTAGTTCGAGCATTCTGATGTGTGGAGAGAAAGAAATGCAAAAGTTAGGCAGTATACATGGCTAAAACCTAATAAAGGTGGTGTCAGGTTGTATGTATCTGAGCACTACTGTAGTAGTTAATGAAGGTGGTGTCAGGTTGTATGTATCTGACCACTACTGTAGTAGTTAATGAAGGTTAGACAGGTTGTATGTATCTGAGCACTACTGTAGTAGTTAATGAAGGTGGTGTCAGGTTGTATGTATCTGACCACTACTGTAGTAGTTAATGAAGGTTAGACAGGTTGTATGTATCTGAGCACTACTGTAGTAGTTAATGAAGGTGGTGTCAGGTTGTATGTATCTGAGCACTACTGTAGTAGTTAATGAAGGTTAGACAGGTTGTATGTATCTGAGCACTACTGTAGTAGTTAATGAAGGTTGGTGTCAGGTTGTATGTATCTGAGCACTACTGTAGTAGTTAATGAAGGTGGTGTCAGGTTGTATGTATCTGAGCACTACTGTAGTAGTTAATGAAGGTTAGACAGGTTGTATGTATCTGAGCACTACTGTAGTAGTTAATGAAGGTTAGACAGGTTGTATGTATCTGAGCACTACTGTAGTAGTTAATGAAGGTTAGACAGGTTGTATGTATCTGAGCACTACTGTAGTAGTTAATGAAGGTTAGACAGGTTGTATGTATCTGAGCACTACTGTAGTAGTTAATGAAGGTTAGACAGGTTGTATGTATCTGAGCACTACTGTAGTAGTTAATGAAGGTTAGACAGGTTGTATGTATCTGAGCACTACTGTAGTAGTTAATGAAGGTGGTGTCAGGTTGTATGTATCTGAGCACTACTGTAGTAGTTAATGAAGGTTAGACAGGTTGTATGTATCTGAGCACTACTGTAGTAGTTAATGAAGGTTAGACAGGTTGTATGTATCTGAGCACTACTGTAGTAGTTAATGAAGGTTAGACAGGTTGTATGTATCTGAGCACTACTGTAGTAGTTAATGAAGGTTAGACAGGTTGTATGTATCTGAGCACTACTGTAGTAGTTAATGAAGGTGGTGTCAGGTTGTATGTATCTGAGCACTACTGTAGTAGTTAATGAAGGTTAGACAGGTTGTATGTATCTGAGCACTACTGTAGTAGTTAATGAAGGTGGTGTCAGGTTGTATGTATCTGAGCACTACTGTAGTAGTTAATGAAGGTTAGACAGGTTGTATGTATCTGAGCACTACTGTAGTAGTTAATGAAGGTTAGACAGGTTGTATGTATCTGAGCACTACTGTAGTAGTTAATGAAGGTGGTGTCAGGTTGTATGTATCTGACCACTACTGTAGTAGTTAATGAAGGTGGTGTCAGGTTGTATGTATCTGAGCACTACTGTAGTAGTTAATGAAGGTGGTGTCAGGTTGTATGTATCTGACCACTACTGTAGTAGTTAATGAAGGTGGTGTCAGGTTGTATGTATCTGACCACTACTGTAGTAGTTAATGAAGGTTAGACAGGTTGTATGTATCTGAGCACTACTGTAGTAGTTAATGAAGGTGGTGTCAGGTTGTATGTATCTGAGCACTACTGTAGTAGTTAATGAAGGTTAGACAGGTTGTATGTATCTGAGCACTACTGTAGTAGTTAATGAAGGTTAGACAGGTTGTATGTATCTGAGCACTACTGTAGTAGTTAATGAAGGTGGTGTCAGGTTGTATGTATCTGAGCACTACTGTAGTAGTTAATGAAGGTTAGACAGGTTGTATGTATCTGAGCACTACTGTAGTAGTTAATGAAGGTTAGACAGGTTGTATGTATCTGAGCACTACTGTAGTAGTTAATGAAGGTTAGACAGGTTGTATGTATCTGAGCACTACTGTAGTAGTTAATGAAGGTTAGACAGGTTGTATGTATCTGAGCACTACTGTAGTAGTTAATGAAGGTGGTGTCAGGTTGTATGTATCTGAGCACTACTGTAGTAGTTAATGAAGGTTAGACAGGTTGTATGTATCTGAGCACTACTGTAGTAGTTAATGAAGGTTAGACAGGTTGTATGTATCTGAGCACTACTGTAGTAGTTAATGAAGGTTAGACAGGTTGTATGTATCTGAGCACTACTGTAGTAGTTAATGAAGGTTAGACAGGTTGTATGTATCTGAGCACTACTGTAGTAGTTAATGAAGGTGGTGTCAGGTTGTATGTATCTGAGCACTACTGTAGTAGTTAATGAAGGTTAGACAGGTTGTATGTATCTGAGCACTACTGTAGTAGTTAATGAAGGTTAGACAGGTTGTATGTATCTGAGCACTACTGTAGTAGTTAATGAAGGTTAGACAGGTTGTATGTATCTGAGCACTACTGTAGTAGTTAATGAAGGTTAGACAGGTTGTATGTATCTGAGCACTACTGTAGTAGTTAATGAAGGTGGTGTCAGGTTGTATGTATCTGAGCACTACTGTAGTAGTTAATGAAGGTTAGACAGGTTGTATGTATCTGACCACTACTGTAGTAGTTAATGAAGGTGGTGTCAGGTTGTATGTATCTGAGCACTACTGTAGTAGTTAATGAAGGTTAGACAGGTTGTATGTATCTGAGCACTACTGTAGTAGTTAATGAAGGTTAGACAGGTTGTATGTATCTGAGCACTACTGTAGTAGTTAATGAAGGTTGAAGGTTGTATGTATCTGAGCACTACTGTAGTAGTTAATGAAGGTTAGACAGGTTGTATGTATCTGAGCACTACTGTAGTAGTTAATGAAGGTTAGACAGGTTGTATGTATCTGAGCACTACTGTAGTAGTTAATGAAGGTTAGACAGGTTGTATGTATCTGAGCACTACTGTAGTAGTTAATGAAGGTTAGACAGGTTGTATGTATCTGAGCACTACTGTAGTAGTTAATGAAGGTGGTGACAGGTTGTATGTATCTGAGCACTACTGTAGTAGTTAATGAAGGTTAGACAGGTTGTATGTATCTGAGCACTACTGTAGTAGTTAATGAAGGTGGTGACAGGTTGTATGTATCTGAGCACTACTGTAGTAGTTAATGAAGGTTAGACAGGTTGTATGTATCTGAGCACTACTGTAGTAGTTAATGAAGGTTGACAGGTTGTATGTATCTGAGCACTACTGTAGTAGTTAATGAAGGTTAGACAGGTTGTATGTATCTGAGCACTACTGTAGTAGTTAATGAAGGTTAGACAGGTTGTATGTATCTGAGCACTACTGTAGTAGTTAATGAAGGTGGTGTCAGGTTGTATGTATCTGAGCACTACTGTAGTAGTTAATGAAGGTTAGACAGGTTGTATGTATCTGAGCACTACTGTAGTAGTTAATGAAGGTTGACAGGTTGTATGTATCTGAGCACTACTGTAGTAGTTAATGAAGGTTAGACAGGTTGTATGTATCTGAGCACTACTGTAGTAGTTAATGAAGGTTAGACAGGTTGTATGTATCTGAGCACTACTGTAGTAGTTAATGAAGGTGGTGACAGGTTGTATGTATCTGAGCACTACTGTAGTAGTTAATGAAGGTTAGACAGGTTGTATGTATCTGAGCACTACTGTAGTAGTTAATGAAGGTTAGACAGGTTGTATGTATCTGAGCACTACTGTAGTAGTTAATGAAGGTTAGACAGGTTGTATGTATCTGAGCACTACTGTAGTAGTTAATGAAGGTTAGACAGGTTGTATGTATCTGAGCACTACTGTAGTAGTTAATGAAGGTGGTGACAGGTTGTATGTATCTGAGCACTACTGTAGTAGTTAATGAAGGTTAGACAGGTTGTATGTATCTGAGCACTACTGTAGTAGTTAATGAAGGTAGTTAATGAAGGAGTGGTGACAGGTTGTATGTATCTGAGCACTACTGTAGTAGTTAATGAAGGTTAGACAGGTTGTATGTATCTGAGCACTACTGTAGTAGTTAATGAAGGTGGTGACAGGTTGTATGTATCTGAGCACTACTGTAGTAGTTAATGAAGGTTAGACAGGTTGTATGTATCTGAGCACTACTGTAGTAGTTAATGAAGGTTAGACAGGTTGTATGTATCTGAGCACTACTGTAGTAGTTAATGAAGGTGGTGTCAGGTTGTATGTATCTGAGCACTACTGTAGTAGTTAATGAAGGTTAGACAGGTTGTATGTATCTGAGCACTACTGTAGTAGTTAATGAAGGTTAGACAGGTTGTATGTATCTGAGCACTACTGTAGTAGTTAATGAAGGTTAGACAGGTTGTATGTATCTGAGCACTACTGTAGTAGTTAATGAAGGTTAGACAGGTTGTATGTATCTGAGCACTACTGTAGTAGTTAATGAAGGTGGTGTCAGGTTGTATGTATCTGAGCACTACTGTAGTAGTTAATGAAGGTTAGACAGGTTGTATGTATCTGAGCACTACTGTAGTAGTTAATGAAGGTTAGACAGGTTGTATGTATCTGAGCACTACTGTAGTAGTTAATGAAGGTTAGACAGGTTGTATGTATCTGAGCACTACTGTAGTAGTTAATGAAGGTGGTGTCAGGTTGTATGTATCTGAGCACTACTGTAGTAGTTAATGAAGGTTAGACAGGTTGTATGTATCTGAGCACTACTGTAGTAGTTAATGAAGGTGGTGTCAGGTTGTATGTATCTGAGCACTACTGTAGTAGTTAATGAAGGTCTAGACAGGTTGTATGTATCTGAGCACTACTGTAGTAGTTAATGAAGGTTAGACAGGTTGTATGTATCTGAGCACTACTGTAGTAGTTAATGAAGGTGGTGTCAGGTTGTATGTATCTGAGCACTACTGTAGTAGTTAATGAAGGTTAGACAGGTTGTATGTATCTGAGCACTACTGTAGTAGTTAATGAAGGTTAGACAGGTTGTATGTATCTGAGCACTACTGTAGTAGTTAATGAAGGTGGTGTCAGGTTGTATGTATCTGAGCACTACTGTAGTAGTTAATGAAGGTTAGACAGGTTGTATGTATCTGAGCACTACTGTAGTAGTTAATGAAGGTGGTGTCAGGTTGTATGTATCTGAGCACTACTGTAGTAGTTAATGAAGGTTAGACAGGTTGTATGTATCTGAGCACTACTGTAGTAGTTAATGAAGGTTAGACAGGTTGTATGTATCTGAGCACTACTGTAGTAGTTAATGAAGGTTAGACAGGTTGTATGTATCTGAGCACTACTGTAGTAGTTAATGAAGGTGGTGTCAGGTTGTATGTATCTGAGCACTACTGTAGTAGTTAATGAAGGTTAGACAGGTTGTATGTATCTGAGCACTACTGTAGTAGTTAATGAAGGTGGTGTCAGGTTGTATGTATCTGAGCACTACTGTAGTAGTTAATGAAGGTTAGACAGGTTGTATGTATCTGAGCACTACTGTAGTAGTTAATGAAGGTTAGACAGGTTGTATGTATCTGAGCACTACTGTAGTAGTTAATGAAGGTTAGACAGGTTGTATGTATCTGAGCACTACTGTAGTAGTTAATGAAGGTTAGACAGGTTGTATGTATCTGAGCACTACTGTAGTAGTTAATGAAGGTTGACAGGTTGTATGTATCTGAGCACTACTGTAGTAGTTAATGAAGGTTAGACAGGTTGTATGTATCTGAGCACTACTGTAGTAGTTAATGAAGGTTAGACAGGTTGTATGTATCTGAGCACTACTGTAGTAGTTAATGAAGGTTAGACAGGTTGTATGTATCTGAGCACTACTGTAGTAGTTAATGAAGGTTAGACAGGTTGTATGTATCTGAGCACTACTGTAGTAGTTAATGAAGGTTAGACAGGTTGTATGTATCTGAGCACTACTGTAGTAGTTAATGAAGGTGGTGTCAGGTTGTATGTATCTGAGCACTACTGTAGTAGTTAATGAAGGTTAGACAGGTTGTATGTATCTGAGCACTACTGTAGTAGTTAATGAAGGTTAGACAGGTTGTATGTATCTGAGCACTACTGTAGTAGTTAATGAAGGTGGTGTCAGGTTGTATGTATCTGAGCACTACTGTAGTAGTTAATGAAGGTTAGACAGGTTGTATGTATCTGAGCACTACTGTAGTAGTTAATGAAGGTTAGACAGGTTGTATGTATCTGAGCACTACTGTAGTAGTTAATGAAGGTTAGACAGGTTGTATGTATCTGAGCACTACTGTAGTAGTTAATGAAGGTTAGACAGGTTGTATGTATCTGAGCACTACTGTAGTAGTTAATGAAGGTTAGACAGGTTGTATGTATCTGAGCACTACTGTAGTAGTTAATGAAGGTTAGACAGGTTGTATGTATCTGAGCACTACTGTAGTAGTTAATGAAGGTAGTCAGGTTGTATGACAGGTTGTATGTATCTGAGCACTACTGTGTAGTAGTTAATGAAGGTTAGACAGGTTGTATGTATCTGAGCACTACTGTAGTAGTTAATGAAGGTTAGACAGGTTGTATGTATCTGAGCACTACTGTAGTAGTTAATGAAGGTTAGACAGGTTGTATGTATCTGAGCACTACTGTAGTAGTTAATGAAGGTTAGACAGGTTGTATGTATCTGAGCACTACTGTAGTAGTTAATGAAGGTTAGACAGGTTGTATGTATCTGAGCACTACTGTAGTAGTTAATGAAGGTGGTAGACAGGTTGTATGTATCTGAGCACTACTGTAGTAGTTAATGAAGGTTAGACAGGTTGTATGTATCTGAGCACTACTGTAGTAGTTAATGAAGGTTGACAGGTTGTATGTATCTGAGCACTACTGTAGTAGTTAATGAAGGTTAGACAGGTTGTATGTATCTGAGCACTACTGTAGTAGTTAATGAAGGTGGTGACAGGTTGTATGTATCTGAGCACTACTGTAGTAGTTAATGAAGGTTAGACAGGTTGTATGTATCTGAGCACTACTGTAGTAGTTAATGAAGGTTAGACAGGTTGTATGTATCTGAGCACTACTGTAGTAGTTAATGAAGGTTGGTGTACAGGTTGTATGTATCTGAGCACTACTGTAGTAGTTAATGAAGGTTAGACAGGTTGTATGTATCTGAGCACTACTGTAGTAGTTAATGAAGGTTAGACAGGTTGTATGTATCTGAGCACTACTGTAGTAGTTAATGAAGGTTAGACAGGTTGTATGTATCTGAGCACTACTGTAGTAGTTAATGAAGGTGGTGTCAGGTTGTATGTATCTGAGCACTACTGTAGTAGTTAATGAAGGTTAGACAGGTTGTATGTATCTGAGCACTACTGTAGTAGTTAATGAAGGTTAGACAGGTTGTATGTATCTGAGCACTACTGTAGTAGTTAATGAAGGTGGTGTCAGGTTGTATGTATCTGAGCACTACTGTAGTAGTTAATGAAGGTTAGACAGGTTGTATGTATCTGAGCACTACTGTAGTAGTTAATGAAGGTTAGACAGGTTGTATGTATCTGAGCACTACTGTAGTAGTTAATGAAGGTTAGACAGGTTGTATGTATCTGAGCACTACTGTAGTAGTTAATGAAGGTGGTGTCAGGTTGTATGTATCTGAGCACTACTGTAGTAGTTAATGAAGGTTAGACAGGTTGTATGTATCTGAGCACTACTGTAGTAGTTAATGAAGGTGGTGACAGGTTGTATGTATCTGACCACTACTGTAGTAGTTAATGAAGGTTAGACAGGTTGTATGTATCTGACCACTACTGTAGTAGTTAATGAAGGTGGTGACAGGTTGTATGTATCTGAGCACTACTGTAGTAGTTAATGAAGGTTAGACAGGTTGTATGTATCTGAGCACTACTGTAGTAGTTAATGAAGGTTAGACAGGTTGTATGTATCTGAGCACTACTGTAGTAGTTAATGAAGGTGGTGTCAGGTTGTATGTATCTGAGCACTACTGTAGTAGTTAATGAAGGTTAGACAGGTTGTATGTATCTGAGCACTACTGTAGTAGTTAATGAAGGTTAGACAGGTTGTATGTATCTGAGCACTACTGTAGTAGTTAATGAAGGTTAGACAGGTTGTATGTATCTGAGCACTACTGTAGTAGTTAATGAAGGTGGTGTCAGGTTGTATGTATCTGAGCACTACTGTAGTAGTTAATGAAGGTTAGACAGGTTGTATGTATCTGAGCACTACTGTAGTAGTTAATGAAGGTTAGACAGGTTGTATGTATCTGAGCACTACTGTAGTAGTTAATGAAGGTGGTGACAGGTTGTATGTATCTGAGCACTACTGTAGTAGTTAATGAAGGTTGAAGGTTGGTGAGCACTACTGTAGTAGTTAATGACAGGTTGTATGTATCTGAGCACTACTGTAGTAGTTAATGAAGGTTAGACAGGTTGTATGTATCTGAGCACTACTGTAGTAGTTAATGAAGGTTAGACAGGTTGTATGTATCTGAGCACTACTGTAGTAGTTAATGAAGGTGTTGTGTCAGGTTGTATGTATCTGAGCACTACTGTAGTAGTTAATGAAGGTTAGACAGGTTGTATGTATCTGAGCACTACTGTAGTAGTTAATGAAGGTTAGACAGGTTGTATGTATCTGAGCACTACTGTAGTAGTTAATGAAGGTTAGACAGGTTGTATGTATCTGAGCACTACTGTAGTAGTTAATGAAGGTGGTGACAGGTTGTATGTATCTGAGCACTACTGTAGTAGTTAATGAAGGTTAGACAGGTTGTATGTATCTGAGCACTACTGTAGTAGTTAATGAAGGTTAGACAGGTTGTATGTATCTGAGCACTACTGTAGTAGTTAATGAAGGTGGTGTCAGGTTGTATGTATCTGAGCACTACTGTAGTAGTTAATGAAGGTTAGACAGGTTGTATGTATCTGAGCACTACTGTAGTAGTTAATGAAGGTGGTGTCAGGTTGTATGTATCTGAGCACTACTGTAGTAGTTAATGAAGGTTAGACAGGTTGTATGTATCTGAGCACTACTGTAGTAGTTAATGAAGGTTAGACAGGTTGTACTACTGTATCTGAGCACTACTGTAGTAGTTAATGAAGGTTAGACAGGTTGTATGTATCTGAGCACTACTGTAGTAGTTAATGAAGGTGGTGTCAGGTTGTATGTATCTGAGCACTACTGTAGTAGTTAATGAAGGTTAGACAGGTTGTATGTATCTGAGCACTACTGTAGTAGTTAATGAAGGTTAGACAGGTTGTATGTATCTGAGCACTACTGTAGTAGTTAATGAAGGTGGTGTCAGGTTGTATGTATCTGAGCACTACTGTAGTAGTTAATGAAGGTGGTGTCAGGTTGTATGTATCTGAGCACTACTGTAGTAGTTAATGAAGGTGGTGTCAGGTTGTATGTATCTGAGCACTACTGTAGTAGTTAATGAAGGTTAGACAGGTTGTATGTATCTGACCACTACTGTAGTAGTTAATGAAGGTTAGACAGGTTGTATGTATCTGAGCACTACTGTAGTAGTTAATGAAGGTTAGACAGGTTGTATGTATCTGAGCACTACTGTAGTAGTTAATGAAGGTGGTGTCAGGTTGTATGTATCTGAGCACTACTGTAGTAGTTAATGAAGGTTAGACAGGTTGTATGTATCTGAGCACTACTGTAGTAGTTAATGAAGGTGGTGTCAGGTTGTATGTATCTGACCACTACTGTAGTAGTTAATGAAGGTTAGACAGGTTGTATGTATCTGAGCACTACTGTAGTAGTTAATGAAGGTTAGACAGGTTGTATGTATCTGAGCACTACTGTAGTAGTTAATGAAGGTTAGACAGGTTGTATGCATCTGAGCACTACTGTAGTAGTTAATGAAGGTTAGACAGGTTGTATGTATCTGAGCACTACTGTAGTAGTTAATGAAGGTGGTGTCAGGTTGTATGTATCTGAGCACTACTGTAGTAGTTAATGAAGGTTAGACAGGTTGTATGTATCTGAGCACTACTGTAGTAGTTAATGAAGGTTAGACAGGTTGTATGTATCTGAGCACTACTGTAGTAGTTAATGAAGGTTAGACAGGTTGTATGCATCTGAGCACTACTGTAGTAGTTAATGAAGGTTAGACAGGTTGTATGTATCTGAGCACTACTGTAGTAGTTAATGAAGGTGGTGTCAGGTTGTATGTATCTGAGCACTACTGTAGTAGTTAATGAAGGTTAGACAGGTTGTATGTATCTGAGCACTACTGTAGTAGTTAATGAAGGTTAGACAGGTTGTATGTATCTGAGCACTACTGTAGTAGTTAATGAAGGTTAGACAGGTTGTATGTATCTGAGCACTACTGTAGTAGTTAATGAAGGTGGTGTCAGGTTGTATGTATCTGAGCACTACTGTAGTAGTTAATGAAGGTTAGACAGGTTGTATGTATCTGAGCACTACTGTAGTAGTTAATGAAGGTGGTGTCAGGTTGTATGTATCTGAGCACTACTGTAGTAGTTAATGAAGGTTAGACAGGTTGTATGTATCTGAGCACTACTGTAGTAGTTAATGAAGGTTAGACAGGTTGTATGTATCTGAGCACTACTGTAGTAGTTAATGAAGGTTAGACAGGTTGTATGCATCTGAGCACTACTGTAGTAGTTAATGAGGTTAGACAGGTTGTATGTATCTGAGCACTACTGTAGTAGTTAATGAAGGTTAGACAGGTTGTATGTATCTGAGCACTACTGTAGTAGTTAATGAAGGTTAGACAGGTTGTATGTATCTGAGCACTACTGTAGTAGTTAATGAAGGTTAGACAGGTTGTATGTATCTGAGCACTACTGTAGTAGTTAATGAAGGTTAGACAGGTTGTATGTATCTGAGCACTACTGTAGTAGTTAATGAAGGTTAGACAGGTTGTATGTATCTGAGCACTACTGTAGTAGTTAATGAAGGTGGTGTCAGGTTGTATGTATCTGAGCACTACTGTAGTAGTTAATGAAGGTTAGACAGGTTGTATGTATCTGAGCACTACTGTAGTAGTTAATGAAGGTTAGACAGGTTGTATGTATCTGAGCACTACTGTAGTAGTTAATGAAGGTGGTGTCAGGTTGTATGTATCTGAGCACTACTGTAGTAGTTAATGAAGGTTAGACAGGTTGTATGTATCTGAGCACTACTGTAGTAGTTAATGAAGGTTAGACAGGTTGTATGTATCTGAGCACTACTGTAGTAGTTAATGAAGGTGGTGTCAGGTTGTATGTATCTGAGCACTACTGTAGTAGTTAATGAAGGTGGTGTCAGGTTGTATGTATCTGAGCACTACTGTAGTAGTTAATGAAGGTTAGACAGGTTGTATGTATCTGAGCACTACTGTAGTAGTTAATGAAGGTTAGACAGGTTGTATGTATCTGAGCACTACTGTAGTAGTTAATGAAGGTGGTGTCAGGTTGTATGTATCTGAGCACTACTGTAGTAGTTAATGAAGGTTAGACAGGTTGTATGTATCTGAGCACTACTGTAGTAGTTAATGAAGGTGGTGTCAGGTTGTATGTATCTGAGCACTACTGTAGTAGTTAATGAAGGTTAGACAGGTTGTATGTATCTGAGCACTACTGTAGTAGTTAATGAAGGTGGTGTCAGGTTGTATGTATCTGACCACTACTGTAGTAGTTAATGAAGGTTAGACAGGTTGTATGTATCTGAGCACTACTGTAGTAGTTAATGAAGGTTAGACAGGTTGTATGTATCTGAGCACTACTGTAGTAGTTAATGAAGGTTAGACAGGTTGTATGCATCTGAGCACTACTGTAGTAGTTAATGAAGGTTAGACAGGTTGTATGTATCTGAGCACTACTGTAGTAGTTAATGAAGGTGGTGTCAGGTTGTATGTATCTGAGCACTACTGTAGTAGTTAATGAAGGTTAGACAGGTTGTATGTATCTGAGCACTACTGTAGTAGTTAATGAAGGTTAGACAGGTTGTATGTATCTGAGCACTACTGTAGTAGTTAATGAAGGTTAGACAGGTTGTATGCATCTGAGCACTACTGTAGTAGTTAATGAAGGTTAGACAGGTTGTATGTATCTGAGCACTACTGTAGTAGTTAATGAAGGTGGTGTCAGGTTGTATGTATCTGAGCACTACTGTAGTAGTTAATGAAGGTTAGACAGGTTGTATGTATCTGAGCACTACTGTAGTAGTTAATGAAGGTTAGACAGGTTGTATGTATCTGAGCACTACTGTAGTAGTTAATGAAGGTTAGACAGGTTGTATGTATCTGAGCACTACTGTAGTAGTTAATGAAGGTGGTGTCAGGTTGTATGTATCTGAGCACTACTGTAGTAGTTAATGAAGGTTAGACAGGTTGTATGTATCTGAGCACTACTGTAGTAGTTAATGAAGGTGGTGTCAGGTTGTATGTATCTGAGCACTACTGTAGTAGTTAATGAAGGTTAGACAGGTTGTATGTATCTGAGCACTACTGTAGTAGTTAATGAAGGTTAGACAGGTTGTATGTATCTGAGCACTACTGTAGTAGTTAATGAAGGTTAGACAGGTTGTATGCATCTGAGCACTACTGTAGTAGTTAATGAGGGTTAGACAGGTTGTATGTATCTGAGCACTACTGTAGTAGTTAATGAAGGTTAGACAGGTTGTATGTATCTGAGCACTACTGTAGTAGTTAATGAAGGTTAGACAGGTTGTATGTATCTGAGCACTACTGTAGTAGTTAATGAAGGTTAGACAGGTTGTATGCATCTGAGCACTACTGTAGTAGTTAATGAAGGTTAGACAGGTTGTATGTATCTGAGCACTACTGTAGTAGTTAATGAAGGTTAGACAGGTTGTATGTATCTGAGCACTACTGTAGTAGTTAATGAAGGTGGTGTCAGGTTGTATGTATCTGACCACTACTGTAGTAGTTAATGAAGGTTAGACAGGTTGTATGTATCTGAGCACTACTGTAGTAGTTAATGAAGGTTAGACAGGTTGTATGTATCTGAGCACTACTGTAGTAGTTAATGAAGGTGGTGTCAGGTTGTATGTATCTGAGCACTACTGTAGTAGTTAATGAAGGTTAGACAGGTTGTATGTATCTGAGCACTACTGTAGTAGTTAATGAAGGTTAGACAGGTTGTATGTATCTGAGCACTACTGTAGTAGTTAATGAAGGTGGTGTCAGGTTGTATGTATCTGAGCACTACTGTAGTAGTTAATGAAGGTGGTGTCAGGTTGTATGTATCTGAGCACTACTGTAGTAGTTAATGAAGGTTAGACAGGTTGTATGTATCTGAGCACTACTGTAGTAGTTAATGAAGGTTAGACAGGTTGTATGTATCTGAGCACTACTGTAGTAGTTAATGAAGGTGGTGTCAGGTTGTATGTATCTGAGCACTACTGTAGTAGTTAATGAAGGTTAGACAGGTTGTATGTATCTGAGCACTACTGTAGTAGTTAATGAAGGTGGTGTCAGGTTGTATGTATCTGACCACTACTGTAGTAGTTAATGAAGGTTAGACAGGTTGTATGTATCTGAGCACTACTGTAGTAGTTAATGAAGGTGGTGTCAGGTTGTATGTATCTGAGCACTACTGTAGTAGTTAATGAAGGTGGTGTCAGGTTGTATGTATCTGAGCACTACTGTAGTAGTTAATGAAGGTTAGACAGGTTGTATGTATCTGAGCACTACTGTAGTAGTTAATGAAGGTTAGACAGGTTGTATGTATCTGAGCACTACTGTAGTAGTTAATGAAGGTGGTGTCAGGTTGTATGTATCTGACCACTACTGTAGTAGTTAATGAAGGTTAGACAGGTTGTATGTATCTGAGCACTACTGTAGTAGTTAATGAAGGTTAGACAGGTTGTATGTATCTGAGCACTACTGTAGTAGTTAATGAAGGTGGTGTCAGGTTGTATGTATCTGAGCACTACTGTAGTAGTTAATGAAGGTTAGACAGGTTGTATGTATCTGAGCACTACTGTAGTAGTTAATGAAGGTTAGACAGGTTGTATGTATCTGAGCACTACTGTAGTAGTTAATGAAGGTGGTGTCAGGTTGTATGTATCTGAGCACTACTGTAGTAGTTAATGAAGGTGGTGTCAGGTTGTATGTATCTGAGCACTACTGTAGTAGTTAATGAAGGTTAGACAGGTTGTATGTATCTGAGCACTACTGTAGTAGTTAATGAAGGTTAGACAGGTTGTATGTATCTGAGCACTACTGTAGTAGTTAATGAAGGTGGTGTCAGGTTGTATGTATCTGAGCACTACTGTAGTAGTTAATGAAGGTTAGACAGGTTGTATGTATCTGAGCACTACTGTAGTAGTTAATGAAGGTGGTGTCAGGTTGTATGTATCTGACCACTACTGTAGTAGTTAATGAAGGTTAGACAGGTTGTATGTATCTGAGCACTACTGTAGTAGTTAATGAAGGTGGTGTCAGGTTGTATGTATCTGAGCACTACTGTAGTAGTTAATGAAGGTGGTGTCAGGTTGTATGTATCTGAGCACTACTGTAGTAGTTAATGAAGGTTAGACAGGTTGTATGTATCTGAGCACTACTGTAGTAGTTAATGAAGGTTAGACAGGTTGTATGTATCTGAGCACTACTGTAGTAGTTAATGAAGGTGGTGTCAGGTTGTATGTATCTGACCACTACTGTAGTAGTTAATGAAGGTTAGACAGGTTGTATGTATCTGAGCACTACTGTAGTAGTTAATGAAGGTTAGACAGGTTGTATGTATCTGAGCACTACTGTAGTAGTTAATGAAGGTGGTGTCAGGTTGTATGTATCTGAGCACTACTGTAGTAGTTAATGAAGGTTAGACAGGTTGTATGTATCTGAGCACTACTGTAGTAGTTAATGAAGGTTAGACAGGTTGTATGTATCTGAGCACTACTGTAGTAGTTAATGAAGGTGGTGTCAGGTTGTATGTATCTGAGCACTACTGTAGTAGTTAATGAAGGTGGTGTCAGGTTGTATGTATCTGAGCACTACTGTAGTAGTTAATGAAGGTTAGACAGGTTGTATGTATCTGAGCACTACTGTAGTAGTTAATGAAGGTTAGACAGGTTGTATGTATCTGAGCACTACTGTAGTAGTTAATGAAGGTGGTGTCAGGTTGTATGTATCTGAGCACTACTGTAGTAGTTAATGAAGGTTAGACAGGTTGTATGTATCTGAGCACTACTGTAGTAGTTAATGAAGGTGGTGTCAGGTTGTATGTATCTGACCACTACTGTAGTAGTTAATGAAGGTTAGACAGGTTGTATGTATCTGAGCACTACTGTAGTAGTTAATGAAGGTGGTGTCAGGTTGTATGTATCTGAGCACTACTGTAGTAGTTAATGAAGGTGGTGTCAGGTTGTATGTATCTGAGCACTACTGTAGTAGTTAATGAAGGTTAGACAGGTTGTATGTATCTGAGCACTACTGTAGTAGTTAATGAAGGTGGTGTCAGGTTGTATGTATCTGAGCACTACTGTAGTAGTTAATGAAGGTGGTGTCAGGTTGTATGTATCTGAGCACTACTGTAGTAGTTAATGAAGGTTAGACAGGTTGTATGTATCTGAGCACTACTGTAGTAGTTAATGAAGGTGGTGTCAGGTTGTATGTATCTGAGCACTACTGTAGTAGTTAATGAAGGTGGTGTCAGGTTGTATGTATCTGACCACTACTGTAGTAGTTAATGAAGGTTAGACAGGTTGTATGTATCTGAGCACTACTGTAGTAGTTAATGAAGGTTAGACAGGTTGTATGTATCTGAGCACTACTGTAGTAGTTAATGAAGGTTAGACAGGTTGTATGTATCTGAGCACTACTGTAGTAGTTAATGAAGGTGGTGTCAGGTTGTATGTATCTGAGCACTACTGTAGTAGTTAATGAAGGTGGTGTCAGGTTGTATGTATCTGAGCACTACTGTAGTAGTTAATGAAGGTTAGACAGGTTGTATGTATCTGAGCACTACTGTAGTAGTTAATGAAGGTTAGACAGGTTGTATGTATCTGAGCACTACTGTAGTAGTTAATGAAGGTGGTGTCAGGTTGTATGTATCTGAGCACTACTGTAGTAGTTAATGAAGGTTAGACAGGTTGTATGTATCTGAGCACTACTGTAGTAGTTAATGAAGGTGGTGTCAGGTTGTATGTATCTGACCACTACTGTAGTAGTTAATGAAGGTTAGACAGGTTGTATGTATCTGAGCACTACTGTAGTAGTTAATGAAGGTGGTGTCAGGTTGTATGTATCTGAGCACTACTGTAGTAGTTAATGAAGGTGGTGTCAGGTTGTATGTATCTGAGCACTACTGTAGTAGTTAATGAAGGTTAGACAGGTTGTATGTATCTGAGCACTACTGTAGTAGTTAATGAAGGTTAGACAGGTTGTATGTATCTGAGCACTACTGTAGTAGTTAATGAAGGTGGTGTCAGGTTGTATGTATCTGACCACTACTGTAGTAGTTAATGAAGGTTAGACAGGTTGTATGTATCTGAGCACTACTGTAGTAGTTAATGAAGGTTAGACAGGTTGTATGTATCTGAGCACTACTGTAGTAGTTAATGAAGGTGGTGTCAGGTTGTATGTATCTGAGCACTACTGTAGTAGTTAATGAAGGTTAGACAGGTTGTATGTATCTGAGCACTACTGTAGTAGTTAATGAAGGTTAGACAGGTTGTATGTATCTGAGCACTACTGTAGTAGTTAATGAAGGTGGTGTCAGGTTGTATGTATCTGAGCACTACTGTAGTAGTTAATGAAGGTGGTGTCAGGTTGTATGTATCTGAGCACTACTGTAGTAGTTAATGAAGGTTAGACAGGTTGTATGTATCTGAGCACTACTGTAGTAGTTAATGAAGGTTAGACAGGTTGTATGTATCTGAGCACTACTGTAGTAGTTAATGAAGGTGGTGTCAGGTTGTATGTATCTGAGCACTACTGTAGTAGTTAATGAAGGTTAGACAGGTTGTATGTATCTGAGCACTACTGTAGTAGTTAATGAAGGTGGTGTCAGGTTGTATGTATCTGACCACTACTGTAGTAGTTAATGAAGGTTAGACAGGTTGTATGTATCTGAGCACTACTGTAGTAGTTAATGAAGGTGGTGTCAGGTTGTATGTATCTGAGCACTACTGTAGTAGTTAATGAAGGTGGTGTCAGGTTGTATGTATCTGAGCACTACTGTAGTAGTTAATGAAGGTTAGACAGGTTGTATGTATCTGAGCACTACTGTAGTAGTTAATGAAGGTTAGACAGGTTGTATGTATCTGAGCACTACTGTAGTAGTTAATGAAGGTGGTGTCAGGTTGTATGTATCTGACCACTACTGTAGTAGTTAATGAAGGTTAGACAGGTTGTATGTATCTGAGCACTACTGTAGTAGTTAATGAAGGTTAGACAGGTTGTATGTATCTGAGCACTACTGTAGTAGTTAATGAAGGTGGTGTCAGGTTGTATGTATCTGAGCACTACTGTAGTAGTTAATGAAGGTTAGACAGGTTGTATGTATCTGAGCACTACTGTAGTAGTTAATGAAGGTTAGACAGGTTGTATGTATCTGAGCACTACTGTAGTAGTTAATGAAGGTGGTGTCAGGTTGTATGTATCTGAGCACTACTGTAGTAGTTAATGAAGGTGGTGTCAGGTTGTATGTATCTGAGCACTACTGTAGTAGTTAATGAAGGTTAGACAGGTTGTATGTATCTGAGCACTACTGTAGTAGTTAATGAAGGTGGTGTCAGGTTGTATGTATCTGAGCACTACTGTAGTAGTTAATGAAGGTTAGACAGGTTGTATGTATCTGAGCACTACTGTAGTAGTTAATGAAGGTGGTGTCAGGTTGTATGTATCTGACCACTACTGTAGTAGTTAATGAAGGTTAGACAGGTTGTATGTATCTGAGCACTACTGTAGTAGTTAATGAAGGTGGTGTCAGGTTGTATGTATCTGAGCACTACTGTAGTAGTTAATGAAGGTGGTGTCAGGTTGTATGTATCTGAGCACTACTGTAGTAGTTAATGAAGGTGGTGTCAGGTTGTATGTATCTGAGCACTACTGTAGTAGTTAATGAAGGTTAGACAGGTTGTATGTATCTGAGCACTACTGTAGTAGTTAATGAAGGTGGTGTCAGGTTGTATGTATCTGAGCACTACTGTAGTAGTTAATGAAGGTGGTGTCAGGTTGTATGTATCTGAGCACTACTGTAGTAGTTAATGAAGGTGGTGTCAGGTTGTATGTATCTGACCACTACTGTAGTAGTTAATGAAGGTTAGACAGGTTGTATGTATCTGAGCACTACTGTAGTAGTTAATGAAGGTTAGACAGGTTGTATGTATCTGAGCACTACTGTAGTAGTTAATGAAGGTTAGACAGGTTGTATGCATCTGAGCACTACTGTAGTAGTTAATGAAGGTTAGACAGGTTGTATGTATCTGAGCACTACTGTAGTAGTTAATGAAGGTTAGACAGGTTGTATGTATCTCAGCACTACTGTAGTAGTTAATGAAGGTTAGACAGGTTGTATGTATCTGAGCACTACTGTAGTAGTTAATGAAGGTTAGACAGGTTGTATGCATCTGAGCACTACTGTAGTAGTTAATGAAGGTGGTGTCAGGTTGTATGTATCTGACCACTACTGTAGTAGTTAATGAAGGTGGTGTCAGGTTGTATGTATCTGACCACTACTGTAGTAGTTAATGAAGGTGGTGTCAGGTTGTATGTATCTGACCACTACTGTAGTAGTTAATGAAGGTGGTGTCAGGTTGTATGTATCTGACCACTACTGTAGTAGTTAATGAAGGTTAGACAGGTTGTATGTATCTGAGCACTACTGTAGTAGTTAATGAAGGTGGTGTCAGGTTGTATGTATCTGACCACTACTGTAGTAGTTAATGAAGGTTAGACAGGTTGTATGTATCTGAGCACTACTGTAGTAGTTAATGAAGGTTAGACAGGTTGTATGTATCTGACCACTACTGTAGTAGTTAATGAAGGTGGTGTCAGGTTGTATGTATCTGACCACTACTGTAGTAGTTAATGAAGGTTAGACAGGTTGTATGTATCTGAGCACTACTGTAGTAGTTAATGAAGGTTAGACAGGTTGTATGTATCTGAGCACTACTGTAGTAGTTAATGAAGGTGGTGTCAGGTTGTATGTATCTGACCACTACTGTAGTAGTTAATGAAGGTTAGACAGGTTGTATGTATCTGATCACTACTGTAGTAGTTAATGAAGGTGGTGTCAGGTTGTATGTATCTGAGCACTACTGTAGTAGTTAATGAAGGTGGTGTCAGGTTGTATGTATCTGACCACTACTGTAGTAGTTAATGAAGGTTAGACAGGTTGTATGTATCTGAGCACTACTGTAGTAGTTAATGAAGGTTAGACAGGTTGTATGTATCTGATCACTACTGTAGTAGTTAATGAAGGTTAGACAGGTTGTATGTATCTGACCACTACTGTAGTAGTTAATGAAGGTTAGACAGGTTGTATGTATCTGAGCACTACTGTAGTAGTTAATGAAGGTTAGACAGGTTGTATGTATCTGAGCACTACTGTAGTAGTTAATGAAGGTTAGACAGGTTGTATGTATCTGATCACTACTGTAGTAGGGTTGGAAGGTTAGACAGGTTGTATGTATCTGACCACTACTGTAGTAGTTAATGAAGGTTAGACAGGTTGTATGTATCTGACCACTACCGTAGTAGGGTTGGAAGGTTAGACAGGTTGTATGTATCTGATCACTACTGTAGTAGGGTTGGAAGGTGTGACATTACTCCTGTGGGTTTCTCTGATCACCATATTGTTACTGTTGATTTTCACCTGTCATGTCCATAAAGGTCATCCCCTTATTGGTATTTTAATGTTAAGTTATTACATGACACATAGTTTGTGAAAAGTTTTTGTTGTTTTGGGAAAAAATGGAAGGTTATTAAATTGAATTTTGAGTCGAGACAATGGTGGGAGGTTGGGATGGCCCAAATACATCTGTTTTGTTATCAGTAAACTGCTCTGTCTAGTATTGAAGTTAAAGAGACTAGTCATGAACTTACAGGACAAGAGACATGAACTGAAGTACCCTCAAGGATATGGATGCTCCTAGAGCTTTTTTTACCGCTAGAGCAGTCAACACTGCA
>NC_060179.1:10392762-10412762 GCF_021184085.1 Oncorhynchus gorbuscha
TCTCCCTCTCTTTCCTCTCCTGCTCTCTGAAGTTAATGACTGTGGAGGTTCAAAGCAATGATGGCAGACATGGTGGTGCAGCTGGTAAACTCCCAGGCATGTGAGGAGCGACAGACATCTGACATCTTTCTGATTAGAAATCTTTTGATTCATTTAAGATGTTGGAGGAAACTACAGATGTAGGATCTTAATCTGATCACCCTGTTGCAGGAGAACTTTCCTGGGGAGGGGTGTCACGCGTCATGTGTGTGTGTGTGCCTGCTTGTGATCATCCCCTAACAGATTCCTTTAGACCCAGAATCAGTAGTTAACCTTTGTCACACAGAGAGCCAGTCCTGCAGTTATCAGCTCCGTATTGATGTGTGTGATGGGGCCACAGAGCCAAAGACCCCCCAGTCCCCTTCAATCCTCCAGAGATGATGAGAACCCGGTGGGAATAGAGTGCAATGTCGCCCAACGAAGATTTACAGTGAGCAGCGGGCTACTCGCTATCGATTTGAGTCGACATACACACACACACCTAAGGCATTTATAAGAAGATGGTGATAAAGCAGGCTGATAGTGTGTGTGTGTGTGTGTGTGTGTGTGTGTGTGTGTGTGTGTGTGTGTGTGTGTGTGTGTGTGTGTGTGTGTGTGTGTGTGTGTGTGTGTGTGTGTGTGCGTGCGTGCGTGCGTGCGTGCGTGCGTGCGTGCGTGCGTGCGTGTCTGTGTGTAAAATACGGAGGCTCCTGTACCTAGACGTGATCACAATAGATAGTGACCAGTGCAGTAACCCTAAGAGACAGATAGCCAGAGACAGTGGTTTATACTCCAATGAAACGCATGAAATATTATCACACACATAAAACCACACTGCCTCTGTATCGTGGTTGGAAATAGGAAAACTCCAGTAGTCATCAGTAAATAAGGAACTAATACACCCACACCACGTTTACCTACAGTACCAGTCAACAGTTAGGACACATCTACTCATTCATGGGGTTTTTCAGAAATTTTACTATTTTCTACATTGTATAATAATAGTGAAGACATCAAAACTATGAAATAACACATATGGAATCATGTAGTTTGTCTTATGTCAAGGTGCTCCAGCATGCAGGTAAAGGCATTGTTCGTCACCAAACTGTTCGTCAACCAAATTCTCCCAACCTAGATGGTTGGGAGAAGTTGCTCTCGGAGGATGTGTTGGTACCATTCTTTATTCATGGCTGTGTTCTTAGGAAAAATTGTGAGTGAGCCCACTCCCTTGGCTGAGAAGCAACCCCACACATGAATGGTCACAGGATGCTTTACTGTTGACATGACACAGGACTGATGGTAGCGCTCACCTTGTCTTCTCCGGACAAGCTTTTTTACAGATGCCTCAAACAATCAGAAAGGGGATTCATCAAAGAAAATGACTTTACCCCAGTCCTCAGCAGTCCAATCCCTGGTGGTCCTGGAACTTGCTGGACTTTCTTGGGCGCACTGAAGCCTTCTTCACAACAATTGAACCGCTCTCCTTGAAGTTCTTGATGGTCCAATAAATGGTTGATTTAGGTGCAATCTTACCGGCAGCAATATCCTTGCCTATGAAGCCCTTTTTGTGCAAAGCAATGATGTCGGCACGTGTTTCCTTGCAGGTGACCATGATTGACAGAGGAAGAACAATGATTCCAAGCACCACCCTCCTTTTGAAGCTTCCAGTCTGTTGTTCAAACTCAATCAGCATGACAGAGTGATCTCCAGCCTTGTCCTTGTCAACACTCACACCTGTGTTAATGAGAGAATCACTGACATGATGTCAGCTGGTTCTTTTGTGGCAGGGTTGAAATAGTATTGGAAATGTTTTTGGGGGGATTCAGTTCATTTGCATGGCAAAGAGGGACTTTGCAATTCTTTGCAATTCACCTGATCACTCTTCATAACATTCTGGAGTATGTGCAAATTGCCATCATGTAACGGTTTTCTAGGTGTGAAGGAGAGTCGGACCAAAATGCAGCGTGTAGATTGCGATCCATGTTTAATGAACAAAACGTAACACAAATCTAAAATACAAACACTACAAAAAAAAGAACGTAATGAAAACCGAAACAGCCTATACTAGTGTAAACTAACACAGACAGGAACAAGGACACTAAGGACAATCACCCACAACAAACTCAAAGAATATGGCTGCCTAAATATGGTTCCCAATCAGAGACAACGATAAACACCTGCCTCTGATTGAGAACCACTCCAGACAGCCATAGACTTTGCTAGATCACCCCACTACCTACAATCCCAATATATACACACCCACATACAAAAAAAAACATGCCACACCCTGGCCTGACCCAATACATAAAGATAAACACAAAATACTTCGACCAGGGCGTGACACATCACACAAACTGAGGCAGCAGACTTTGTGAAAATTAATATTTGTGTCATTCTCAAGACTTTTGGCCACGACTGTACATGTATAAATGTATCATTAAAGGACCAGGAGGTTTACCTTCATGTATAAATATATCATTAAAGGACCAGGAGGTTTACCTGACCATGTATAAATCTATCATTAAAGGACCAGGAGGTTTACCTTCATGTATAAATATATCATTAAAGGACCAGGAGGTTTACCTGACCATGTATAAATCTATCATTAAAGGACCAGGAGGTTTACCTTCATGTATAAATATATCATTAAAGGACCAGGAGGTTTACCTTCATGTATAAATGTATCATTAAAGGACCAGGAGGTTTACCTGACCATGTGACAAGTCCAGGGAAAAACAATATTTATAGATTATACTGTATACATACCATATGACTATGAGAGACCATCCCTGCAAACTGTTCCAACCTTCTGGAGCTGACCTTTAAAATACAGGTGAGTCTCTAAGAGTCACTGACATGAATGATGTTTTTTCAGGTCTTTTGATGTGTGTTTCTTCCTCCGTTCCTGCAGAATGTCAACATGGTTGTCATGCAAGGATCAGAGGGATCAGAGGGATCAGAAAGGGCTGACATTTGGCGATTTTAACTCCTTTTGAAGTCACATGTTTTATCCCAGACGCAACTCACACCTGCTTCACGCCGATACGGAATGCTAAATCCTTTAGATTAGGAAATAATTCAAATGTTAGATTAGGAAGTGTGTTTGAACACCTTTGGTTTCATCTCTCGTCACCTCGGTTGAGGGGACACTATCTATCTAAATTAGATGAGATAGATAAAGCGTATAAGATGAAGCCAAGCAGTGAGAATGACTTTTATTGGACATACTAAGTCATTTTTAGTGGCGATCAAGGGCTTAATTATGGTTATTTAGTTAATTACTTAAGATGTTAATTGATTAAGAGATCTTTCTCCTCGTATCTACTCAGTAATTATTTATGTAATGTGTTCTCCTTTGTAGTTTTTCCTTAAAGTGGAACTGACATCATTTTAGCAACATTAAATCTTATTCAAATCTGTTCATAATACACCCCCAGGGAGAATGGGACACGTTTTTCTTATTATCTTTTGTAATTTTCTGACACGCGAGCACTTAGATATGGTCATTTTCCCGGTTTCATAAATTCATAGAATGTTTGGGAATTACGGCATTTACATTCTTGACTAACTATTAGTTTCTTTTGCCAACATTTACAGACACCGATCATATTCACCGGAGGTTGCACGTCCGTAAATTAATCAGCTATTCTGCTCTCTGGCACACTCAGGCGAGTGTGTCAGAGTGTCGTCGTCTCTCTGTGATGTGTTTCAGCTCAGACGCTCTGAGGCGAAGGCCCTCTCTGAGACAGATTAGTCTCCCCTGCTCACAGACATCACAGCGAGCACAGATATATTACTTCTGCCTGTGCTCAGACAAGCACTTCAATTTGCTTACTGCCCCAATAGGTCCACAGACGATGCAATCGCCATCACATGCACACTGCCCTATTGTATCTGGACACTATGTAAGAATGCTGTTCATTGACTATAGCTCAGCATTCAACACTATAGTACCCTCCAAGCTCATTAAGCTTGAGGCCCTGGGGCTCAACCCCGCCCTGTGTAATTGGATCCTGGACTTCCTAATTCACCCCAGGTGGTGAAGGTAGGAAACAACATCTCCACTTCGCTTATCCTCAACTATGGGGCCCCACAAGCGTGCGTGCTCAGCCCCCTCCTGTACTCCCTGTTAACACATGACTGTGTGGCCGTAGACGCCTCCAACTCAATCATCAAGTTTTCCGACGACACAACAGTAGTAGGCTTGCTTACCAACAATGACGAGACAAGCCTACAGGGAGGAAGTGAGGGCACTCGGAGTGTGGTGTCAGGAAAACAACCTATCACTCAAGGTCAACAAAACAATGGAGATGATCGTGGACTTCAGGAAACAGCTAAGGGAGCACCCCCCTATCCACATTGACGGGACATCAGTGGGGAAGGGGGGAAGTTTTAAGTTCCCTGGCGTACACATCACGGACAAATTGAAATGGTCCACCCACACAGTCAGTGTGGTGAAGAAGGCGCAACAGCGCCTCTTCAACCTCAGGAGGCTGAAGAAATTTGTCTTTTCACCTAAAACCCTCACAAACTTTTACAGATGCACAATTAAGAGCATCCTGTTGGGCTGTATCACCTCCTGGTACGGCAACTTCACCACCCACAACTGCAGGGCTCTCCAGAGGGTGGTGCTGTCTGCCTGCCCTCCAGGACACCTACAGCACCTGATGTCACAGGAAGGCCAAAAAGATAACCAAGGAAAACAATCACCCAAGCCACTGCCTGTTCACCCAGCTACCATCCAGAAGGCGGAATCAGTACAAGTGCATCAAAGCTGGGACCGAGACTGAAAAACAGCTTCTATCTCAAGGCCCTCAGACTGTTAAATAGTCATCACTAGCACAGAGATGCTGCTGCCTACATACAGCCTTGAAAATCAATGGCCACTTTAATAAATGGATCACTAGTCACTTTAATAATGTTTACATATCTTGCATTGCTCATCTCATATGTATATACTGTATTTTATACCATCTATTGCATCTTGCCTATGCTGCCTGGCCGTCACTCATCCATATATTTATATGCATATATTCCTTTACTTAGATTTGTATGTTATAGGTAGTTGTTGTGGAATTGTTAGATTACTTGTTAGATATTGCTGCACTGTCGGAACTAGAAGCACAATATTTTTCGCTACACTCACAATAACATCTGCTCCCCATGTGAATGTGACCAATAACATTTGATTTGATTTGACTAGCCCGCTGACCGATCTTAATGTTTTTTAAGTTTATATTTTTCCTTTTTTTATTCCCCAGCAATTGTTGACTGTTGGGACTGACTTTAATCCCTTATTAACATGATTACTAGTTCAATAAGTCCCACATGAACACATTCTCAGGGACTGACTTCAATCCCTTATTAACATGATTACTAGTTCAATAAGTCCCACATGAACACATTCTCAGGGACTGACTTCAATCCCTTATTAACATGATTACTAGTTCAATAAGTCCCACATGAACACATTCTCAGGGACTGACTTCAATCCCTTATTAACATGATTACTAGTTCAATAAGTCCCACATGAACACATTCTCAGGGACTGACTTCAATCCCTTATTAACATGATTACTAGTTCAATAAGTCCCACATGAACAGCTGATCTGATACACAGTAGCAGTTAAAGATGAGATGTTAAAGTCTCTCTATCAGGTAGTTTACAGATGTTTATTCATTTATTTCACCGGGTAAATTGACTGAGAACACATTCTCAGTTACAGCAACAACCTGGAAAATAGTTAGTGGGAAGGAGAGGGGATGAAAAATTATGCTATGATGATATATGATTGGGAATTTAGGCAGGACACTGGGGCTAACACCCTTACTCTTACGATAAGTGCCACGGGATCTTTATTGAACACAGAGTCAGGACACCTGTTTAACATCCCAGCCGGATGACTGCACCCAACACAGGGTAATGTCCCCAGTCACTTTTCATACCGGAGGAAAGAGTGCTTCCCACTGGCCCTCCAACACCACTTCCAGCAGCATCTGGTCTCCCATCCAGGGATTGACCAGGACCAACCCTGCTTAGCTTCAGAGGCAAACTAGCAGTGGGATGCATGGTGGTATGCTGCTGACAAAGATCAGGTTGATAGATCTGACAATCTCTTCACTATAAACCCGAGTCACTTCCTTGTATCTGTCTTACCTCTGTTGACCCCAGACAAATGTAAATACAACATCTCCTAGTTATTAGCCCTAATCACTGTGTGTTAGTTACAGTGTGTGTGGACGTATTTACAGTTTTTTTTGATTGCATAAGCACAATTTTCAAAACAGGGCCCGTGTTTTCAAAACACTACACACAATTAGCACAACCACACACCCAATTAGCAAAACACTACATATCCTTTGCAAAATTGAACACTCTTGTAAAAAAGATACACTTCTTTTTAAAAACCACACTTTGTTACCATATGAAAAACAATACATGTTTCACATTACTATACTCTGTTTGCACGAGTTACACTCTGCTGTGATAAACCCAAAACACTTTTAGCACTTCTACTTCCCTATGATTAGAGTAGGCTACTATCAACAAAGTACAAATATAATGTAAATTCACCAAACACTACACAAGACCAATGTTGCAGACTGAAGAAACTCATTTAATTTCTCAATACGCCCAAAATTTTGACATGGAGATTCATAATACTGTAACCAAACGGCACTTTACGTATTGTAAGTTCAAAACTCTTTTAAATAATACGTAATAACTAGACATTGTCTCTTCGCCTAGCTGGATCTGGCCAGAGAATTTCATCAACATCGCAGGCAATGTTGTCATTAGCAAGACACCTTGGAAAGAAACGTCTTGAATGACGAATCCATCCTTGCATTGCTGCTACCTCCATCTGGTCACAGGCCTCCTCCATGGCTTGGATGAGGGGTACCTCAGCCTGGAGACAGAGATCATATACCTTCTACCGCCATGCCGAGAAAAACTATTCTTTAGGGTTGAGGAATGGAGAGTATGGTGGAAGATATGCGACGGTGAAATGTGGATGTTGCTGAAACCAGTTCTGAACCAGACCAGAGCGGTGGAAAGACACATTGTCCCAGACAACAATGTATTGCATATGATCGATTTGATTTTCTGCTGTTATGTTGTGCAATTGGTCCAAGAATGTAAGTATGAGTGCTGTGTTGTAAGGGCCCATATGGGCATGGCGGTGGAGGACCCCATTCTGTGTAATGGCTGCACAGAGTGTTATATTACCCCCACGTTGCCCTGGGACATTGACTATAGCCCTGTGGCCAATGACGTTTCTTCCCCTCCTTCGTGTTCTCGTCAGGTTGAACCCAGCCTCATCTACATAAATGAACTCATGCTGGATCTCCTCTCCATCCATTCGTAAAACTCTCTGAAAAACAGTGTCAGGCAAAATGTGTAGTTCAGTGTAGATCTAGTAAACATATTACAGTACAGTAAAAGATTATAAGACAAGATTACACTGCTAAAGTGAATACATACCTCTGCATAATCATGCCGCAGTTGTTTCACCCTTTCGGAATTGCGCTCGAAAGGCACTCGATAAATTTGCTTCATTTGAATATGTTTTTTTTTTAGGATGCGTGCCAGTGTTGATGTTGAGACCTGATGGATATCGTTGAAAATGGCGTGGTTATTGACAATGTTAGCTTGGAGCTGCTTGAGTGTTATAGCATTGTTGGCCAAAACCATGTTTACTATCTCCCTCTCTTGCTGTTCTGTGAACATAGGAGGCCTTCCCCCTTGTCGTCCCTGACCCTCAATCCTATGTAGAAAAAAACAGTATACAATAGTACAGTAATTTCACAGGAAAAGGTAACAGAAGTGCTGATAGTGCATAGAATACAGTACTGTAAGCAGTTACTGAAACCTTGCAGATGTTTTTGATATGATGATATTTTTACAATACCTATTTTCCAGTCTAAATGTTCTCATCACACTTGCCCCTGTATACCTGCTTAGATTTGGCTGTACTCGCAGTCCAGCCTCCCTCCGCGTCAGGCCGTGGTTGACAACGTGGTCAACCAGTGTTGCGCGGATCTCATTTGTCAGATTCGGTCCTCTTTGAGCACCTTCTTGTCTTCCTCTTCCTCCCCTTCCTCCTCCTCCTCGTTCTCCTTCTCGTCCTCCTCGTTCTCCTCGTCCTCGTCCTCCTCGTCCTCGTGCTGCTCCTCCTCTCTGACTCTTTCCATTGTACTTGAAGACCGATGAACTCACCTGCTGCTTTTTATAGTGCTTATACACCTGATTGGTGTGTCTACAATTAAGCAAACGAGTGTTTGCACACCTGATGACTGTGTTGAACCAATAGGTTGGAGGGTGTGGTAATCTGACAGTCAATGTTTTGGTATTGAAGGACGTGACTTCATGATAGATTTTTGTGTGTAAAGTATGTTAAGTGTGTTTAGTGTTTTGTAAATCACTGTGTGTAGAGTTTTGCAACAAGTGTGAGGTTGACAATGTGCTTATAGTTGTGCAAATATGGGCTGATGTTTTGCTTCTTGAGTGTAAGGTTTTGCTAATAGTGTACTACTTTTAATTTTAGTGTGTAAGCAATCCAAAAAAACTGTAACAAGAATAGTAAACCATCAAAACTGTCACCAACTGGGGACATTTTGTTAGTCCCCACGAGGTCAAATACTATTTCTAGTGGGTGTATGGTTAAGGTTAGAATTAGTCTTAGAATTATGCTAAGGGTTAAGGAAAATAGGATTTCTTGTGGGGACTGAATTGTGTGTCCCCACAAGGTTAGCTGTACAAGACTGTGTGTGTGTGTGTGTGTGTGTGTGTGTGTGTGTGTGTGTGTGTGTGTGTGTGTGTGTGTGTGTGTGTGTGTGTGTGTGTGTGTGTGTGTGTGTGTGTGTGTGTGTGTGTGTGTGTGTGTGTGTGTGTGTGTGTGTGTGTGTGTTTGCTTGCCTGACTGACAGCATG
Organism: Oncorhynchus gorbuscha; assembly: GCF_021184085.1. NCBI lineage: Eukaryota > Metazoa > Chordata > Actinopteri > Salmoniformes > Salmonidae > Oncorhynchus > Oncorhynchus gorbuscha. The sequence goes on from NC_060179.1 coordinate 10,401,713, forward strand.
TGTATCTCTGTTCCCCATTCCCATCAGACTGGGAGTTTTCATTGCCCTCTCAATAACTTTTAATAAGCGATTCACACAAACACACAAACACACACACAAACACACAACCACACACACAACCACACACACAAACACACAACCACACACACAAACACACACACACACACACTAAGCGTCTCCCTGAGTCGATCCCTGGGGCGAGTGTTTGACAATCCAGATGACAGCTGTGGGAATACTGTCACAGCTCTGTGGCTTAGAACTGTAATCCAACTGAGCTGTTCATTTTCTGGATTACACACACACACACACACACACACATTTCTGATCTCATCTCAATTGTTTGTGAATGTGTGGGACACTGTCAGTGGGAATCTCAATATTTGTACTTTTACAGTTGTTCAGCCCATAAGAGGAGGGGGATTGTTTAAGAAGGTCAGAACAAGGATCAGTTAGCTATTTGATTTGGAATTTTAAGACCCCTTGAAGTATCCCCTTACTGCTATTAGCATATTCAAACGCATTGCATAACAGATTTATATAGTCCTCCCCAAAAAACAGAGAATCTCTTTCAGAGAATCAAAAGAATCTAAAGGAAGTTTGTTGTGAAGTGTCTGTCCTTTATCGGAGAGATGTGAGAAAGATCAGGAAACATTTGTTTTTAATATATTTTTAATATATAGTCTCCATATATACTTCCATCCATTTTTTTCCAACTGGTACCAGGGAACCTTCAGATGAGTTTTTATTTTATTTAACTAGGCAAGTCAGTTAAGAACAAATTCTTATTTTCAATGACGGCCTAGGAACAGTGGGTTAACTGCCTGTTCAGGGGCAGATCGACAGATTTGTACCTTGTCAGCTCGGGGGTTTGAACTTGCACCTTCCGGTCACTAGTCCAATGCTCTAACCACTTGGCTACCCTGAGTCTTGTGAGGCCCATGGGTGTCCTAAAGAAAAATAACTACCTTTCCACAGAGGGGTAATATTAGTGTATAGCCCAAACTGTTTCGGACGCTACAGACAGAAGTTACAGGTCTGCTGTACCGACTTCAAGTGAGACCCAAGACACTTGTGGGGATCGTAGAGCAAAGAAAACCATCGTGATTGTGAGAGTCTTATCGTTCCATAGAGGGGTCATAATAGTTTTGTAGGCCAAACCGTTCGGATGTTGCAGAACATTTTGTGAGAATAGCCATTTTAGGGATGCCTAATGGTCTGATAAACACTGCTCTAACTCTGCCACCTTTCACCACAGATAAGATGCCTAATGGTCTGATAAACACTGCTCTAACTCTGCCACCTTTCACCACAGATAAGATGCCTAATGGTCTGATAAACACTGCTCTAACTCTGCCACCTTTCACCACAGATAAGATGCCTAATGGTCTGATAAACACTGCTCTAACTCTGCCACCTTTCACCACAGATAAGATGTCTAATGGTCTGATAAACACTGCTCTAACTCTGCCACCTTTCACCACAGATAAGATGTCTAATGGTCTGATAAACACTGCTCTAACTCTGCCACCTTTCACCACAGATAAGATGCCTAATGGTCTGATAAACACTGCTCTAACTCTGCCACCTTTCACCACAGATAAGATGCCTAATGGTCTGATAAACACTGCTCTAACTCTGCCACCTTTCACCACAGATAAGATGCCTAATGGTCTGATAAACACTGCTCTAACTCTGCCACCTTTCACCACAGATAAGATGTCTAATGGTCTGATAAACACTGCTCTAACTCTGCCACCTTTCACCACAGATAAGATGTCTAATGGTCTGATAAACACTGCTCTAACTCTGCCACCTTTCACCACAGATAAGATGCCTAATGGTCTGATAAACACTGCTCTAACTCTGCCACCTTTCACCACAGATAAGATGCCTAATGGTCTGATAAACACTGCTCTAACTCTGCCACCTTTCACCACAGATAAGATGTCTAATGGTCTGATAAACACTGCTCTAACTCTGCCACCTTTCACCACAGATAAGATGCCTAATGGTCTGATAAACACTGCTCTAACTCTGCCACCTTTCACCACAGATAAGATGCCTAATGGTCTGATAAACACTGCTCTAACTCTGCCACCTTTCACCACAGATAAGATGCCTAATGGTCTGATAAACACTGCTCTAACTCTGCCACCTTTCACCACAGATGAGGAAGTGCAACACTGGGATGTGGTGGATTGAGACACATCCAAAAGCAAAATAAAATTATATATCTAACTTAAACTGACAGATTTTTATTATACTAATTATATTTCAGTGGGGGCGCGGACATCGACTTTAGGGGGCTAGACTGCATTGTATTTCATTTCTTGTTTCTAACTCTGTACTTTGAGTAAGATCACACACCACCTCTCAATCACAGTCCTGACTTGAAATTGGAGGAGTGACAATACTATGAAACAATGTGTTTGTAGGAGTGAGAAGACTATGAAACAGTCCATGGTGTTTGGAGGAATGAGAAGACTATGAAACAGTCCATGGTGTTTGTAGGAGTGAGAAGACTATGAAACAGTCCATGATATTTGGAGGAATGAGAAGACTATGAAACAGTCCATGATATTTGTAGGAGTGAGAAGACTATGAAACAGTCCATGGTGTTTGGAGGAATGAGAAGACTATGAAACAGTCCATGGTGTTTGGAGGAGTGAGAAGACTATGAAACAATGTTTTTGTAGGAGTGAGAAGACTATGAAACAGTCCATGGTGTTTGGAGGAATGAGAAGACTATGAAACAGTCCATGGTGTTTGTAGGAGTGAGAAGACTATGAAACAGTCCATGATATTTGGAGGAATGAGAAGACTATGAAACAGTCCATGATATTTGTAGGAGTGAGAAGACTATGAAACAGTCCATGGTATTTGTAGGAGTGAGAAGACTATGAAACAGTCCATGGTGTTTGGAGGAATGAGAAGACTATGAAACAGTCCATGATATTTGTAGGAGTGAGAAGACTATGAAACAGTCCATGATGTTTGTAGGAGTGAGAAGACTATGAAACAGTCCCTTGTGGAAGAGTGTGAGTTCGTAGTGTACATCTACCAGACTAAGCAGGGGGATTTTTAAAGAGTGCAGGTCACCGTGGTAGGCAGGGCTGTCCATGCCACTGCCTGTTCCAAATCAAATCAATAAAGAGCATGGGGCCTCAGAGGATCTGTCAGTGCTCCTGCCAACTCAGTGGCAGGGTGAGGTAGGGAAGGTGTGTGTGTGTGCAGACATGTTGACTCCCAAGGTTGTGTGTAGCTATAAAGAGGTCAGGACTGTACATGTGATAGGTAAACACTCTGTTTTCTCTACTAAAGGGCTGCAGGGACAATCCCAAACTGTCCCTGGATGGAGCGCTCGATGAAACAAAAGACGGAGAGAAAGAAAGAGAGGGGGTGAGAAAGAGAGAGGGAAGAGGGTGAACGATACGGAGATTGAGATCAAATCCAAATCAAAGTTTATTGGTCACATGCAACGTTTTGCTGACGTTTTCACAGGCAAAATGATTATGGTTCTAGCTCCAACAGAGCAGCGAAATGATTAGGTTTCTAGCTCCAACAGAGCAGTGAAATTGTTATGTTTCTAGCTCCAACAGAGCATCAATATCTAATGATTAAGTTTCTAGCTCCAACAGAGCATCAACATTTAATGGTTATGTTTATAGCACCAACAGAGCACCAATATCTAGCAATACAATAACAATACACGCATAATCCAATAGTCCAGAATATAAATAGTTATATGTGTATGTATGTGAATGGTGTGTACAGTCGTGGCCAAAAGTTTTGAGAATGACACAAATATTAATTTTCACAAAAACATTTCCAATGCATTTCAGCCCTGCAACAAAATAACCAGCTGACATCATGGCAGAGATTCTCTCGTTAACACAGGTGTGAGTATTGATGAGGACAAGGCTGGAGATCACTCTGTCAAGCTGATTGAGTTCGAAGAACCGACTGGAAGCTTCAAAAAGAGGGTGGTGCTTGGAATAATTTTTCTTCCTCTGTCAACCATGGTTACCTGCAAGGAAAAACATGCCGTCATCATTGCTTTGCACAAACAGGGCTTCACAGGCAAGGATATTGCTGCCAGTCAGATTGCACCTAAATCAACCATTTATCGGATCATCAAGAACTTCAAGGAGAGCGGTTCAATTGTTGTGAAGAAGGCTTCAGGGCGCCCAAGAAAGTCCAGCAAGTGCCAGGACCGTCTCCTAAATTTCATTCAGCTGCGGGATCGGGGCACCACCAGTGCAGAGCTTGCTCAGGAATGGCAGCAGGCAGGTGTAAGTGTATCTGCACGCACAGTGAGGCGAAGAGTTTTGGAGGATGGCCTGGTGTCAAGAAGGGCAGCAAAGAAGCCACTTCTCTCCAGGAAAAACATCAGGGACAGACTGATATTCTGCAGAAGGTACAGGGATTGGACTGCTGAGGACTGGGGTAAAGTTTATTTTCTGTGATGAATCCCCTTTCTGATTGTTTGAGGCATCTGTAAAAAAGCTTGTCCGGAGAAGACAAGGTGAGCCCTACCATCAGTCCTCTGTCATGCCTACAGTAAAGCATCCTGAGACCATTCATGTGTGGGATTGCTTCTCAGCCAAGGGATTGGGCTCACTAACAATTCTGCCTAAGAACACAGCCATGAATAAAGAATGGTACCAACACATCCTCCGAGAGCAACTTCTCCCAACCAACCAGGAACAGTTTGGTGACAAACAATGCCTTTTCCAGCATGATGGAGCACCTTGCCATGAGGTAAAAGTGATAACTAAGTTGCTCTGGGAACAAATCATCGATATTTTGGGTCCATGTCCAGGAATCAACCCAGTCCGTAATCCCATTGACAACTTGTGGTCAATCCTCAAGAGGCGGGTGGACAAACAAAACCCCAAAAATTCTGACAAACTCAGTCAGGATCATCAGTCAGGATGTGCCATCAGTCAGGATGTGGCCCAGAAGGTAATTGACAGTATGCCAGGGCGGATTTCAGAGGTCTTGAGAAAGAAGGGTCAACACCGCAAATTTTGACTCTTTGCATCAACTTCATGTAATTGTCAATAAAAGCCTTTGACACTCATGAAATGCTTGAAATTATACTTCAGTATTCCATAGTAACATCTGACAAAAATATCTAAAGACACTGAGGCAGCAGACTGTGAAAATTAATATTTGTGTTATTTTCAAAATGTTTGGCCACGACTGTGTAGATATTATGGACAGTATGTGAATAGAGAAGGTGTCAGTAGTTAGGTGACTTCTGGCGCCGACAGAGGTGGCCGCCTCGCTTCGCGTTCCTAGGAAACTGCAGTATTTTGTTACAAGCATTTTGCTACACTCGCATTAACATCTGCTAACCATGTGTATGTGACAAATACAATTTGATTAGATAGTTATAGAGGATGAGCCTGGACTAGAATACAGTATTTAGATAGGAAGTGGGTAAAACAGTATGTAAACATTATTCAAGTGATCAGTGTTCATTGACTACTGTATGTACATAGTTTAGCAGTCTCTAAGGTGCAGGGTATATTGAGATAGAGAGACAAAGGGAGATCACAGAGAAAGAGAGAGAGAGAGAGTGGCAGAGAAAGAGAGAGCGAAAGGATTTCATTGTTGTCGGTTCAGAAGGTTGATAATAGCACAGTGGGTCGATTGAGTGAATCATCAATGGAGTGTTTGGAAGCGAACACTGTAATTTAGTTTCAAGTTATTATCATTCACACAAAGACATCAGGCCAGCCTTTCAGATTCACTCTGAAAGGGACATTTTCAAAGCCTCTGATGATGAATGAACAACGTAATAGAAGCTTAATAAAAATTACAGTTTCATATTTCATTAATATTTCTCCGTTAACTCATTTCAAATGAGGGATCATAGATTAGTCAAACACTCGTAGAGTTGAATTAGAGGATCCCTAGTAGCTCTCAGTCTGACAGTGTGTGTGTGCGTGCATGAGAGAGGCAGAGACGAAGAGTGTGTATACTTCAGCTTACAGAGGATGTTGTTTGACCTTGAGTGTGGCAGTGGCACTTCTACAATGATGTTGCCAGAGACTGTTTGTTGCTGATTTACGTCTCCAGTGAATGTCAAGCACTTCACATTTACACTTAGTCTCTTATTCTTGTAACTTACAACCAAAGGTGATATACTTTTAACATCCTTACACTCATGTACTATAGATGTTTTGTTCCAGTGAATCATCAAAGACTCAACAACAACTATTGGTCCAAATGATCAATTATAGCATATTCTTATTATATTATTTATTGCATAATTCTCAGTAGGTAAGTCCATCTGCCCCACACAGCTAAAACCTGACCCCGCCCCCACCTCCCCTCTCTCTCTCTCCCCCAGGAGATCTCCTGCGGTCGGGTAAGATCTCCGGCCACACTGTGAACAGAGACTGGACATCCTGGAGCTCCTGGTCTCAGTGCAGTAGAGACTGCAGCCGGGGGATACGTAGCCGTAAACGGTTCTGTGACTCCCCTGAACCACCGCACGGAGGACAGACCTGCCTGGGACCTGCTCAGGAGTACCAGGAGTGTAACATCACACCCTGCCCAGGTGAGATAGAGAGATGCATACACCTGAACACACATACACACACACTTAAACACACAAAACATGACTATGTTCAGTTGAGATAAGAGAGATGCATACACCTGAACACACATACACACACCCCTGAAAAAACACCCACACACACACCTAAACATATACAAACACACACACACACAAAAACATGACTCTGTGTTAAGGTGAGATATCCACCTACACCTACACAAAAACATGACTCTGTGTTAAGGTGAGATATCCACCTACACCTACACAAAAACATGACTCTGTGTTAAGGTGAGATATCCAGCTACACAAAAAAAACTATAAAACAGATGATAACTCAGGAAATCGTCAGGGAAAGAAATAGATTCATCTTTCTTATTTTTTTTGCCATGAATATGATACAGAACATCCATGAGACGTGAATAAAGAAATATCCTCATCGTGATTATAATAAGACACAGAATAACACAATGGGAGGCGTGAAGAACACCCGTTCCCCACAGCATCTCAGACTGTAATTACATTTCAGGGCAATTATACCGCTAGCTACAGAGGGGGGGTCTTATTCTGTTGTGAAAAGCCGAAAACAGTGTGTCTGTTTCTCCAGGGTTCTACCTGAAGGGAAAGAAAGCATTGTAATTAAATGAGTGTTCATAGTGACGGGAGGTAATGTGCTGTCTAAATGGAAATCCTCCTTCTTAGCTTCTCAAAGAAAACACCTGGCATCAAGCACACACACACGCACGCACGCACGCACACACACACACACACACACACACACACACACACACACACACACACACACACACACACACACACACACACACACACACACACACATACATACAACCAGGAGTTTGTTTCAAATCATTAATAATCATTAGGCTGTTTTTTGAAAGGAGTGCTACGTTAGCATCTTGCTAACAGCTCGGCCCTGTGTCTAGAGACCGCCCTCAACAACGCCGTTATCCATCACCACGTGTACTTTAAAGACCAGCCGTACAACACCGAGCCAAAGCTGTGATTTTAGCTGTTTATTTATTGACTGGAAAGTACCTTGTCTGTCTCGTCATGAGGTTATGAATGGGGTCATAATGATTCTGACCCACCGCGATAATCCATCAACCCAGTTAGCTAGAGGGGTTGGCTGCTAATGCTAGCTAGCTCTTAGATTTGCCCTCAAACACTCACTCACTCACTCACCAAATCAAATCTAATTGTATTTGTCAATACAACGTGTATTCTATTGACCAACAATGGTCAAACCAACAATGCAGTTTTCAGAAAAATAAGTGTTAAGTAAAATATAGATAAGTAAAACATAGAAAATAAAAGCTGCAGTAAAATAACAATAACGAGACTATATACAGGGGGTACCGGTACAGAGTCAATGTGGAGACTATATACAGGGGGTACCGGTACAGAGTCAATGTGGAGGCTATATACAGGGGGTACCGGTACAGAGTCAATGTGGAGGCTATATACAGGGGGTACCGGTACAGAGTTAATGTGGAGACTATATACAGGGGGTACCGGTACAGAGTCAATGTGGAGACTATATACAGGGGGTACCGGTACAGAGTTAATGTGGAGGCTATATACAGGGGGTAATGGTACAGAGTCAATGTGGAGACTATATACAGGGTGTACCGGTACAGAGTCAATGTGGAGACTATATACAGGGGGTAATGGTACAGAGTCAATGTGGAGACTATATACAGGGGGTACAGGTACAGAGTAAATGTGGAGGCTATATACAGGGTGTACCGGTACAGAGTCAATGTGGAGACTATATACAGGGGGTAATGGTACAGAGTCAATGTGGAGACTATATACAGGGGGTACCGGTACAGAGTCAATGTGGAGACTATATACAGGGGGTACCGGTACAGAGTCAATGTGGAGACTATATACAGGGGGTACCGGTACAGAGTAAATGTGGAGGCTATATACAGGGGGTAATGGTACAGAGTCAATGTGGAGACTATATACAGGGGGTAATGGTACAGAGTCAATGTGGAGACTATATACAGGGGGGACCGGTACAGAGTAAATGTGGAGGCTATATACAGGGTGTACCGGTACAGAGTCAATGTGGAGACTATATACAGGGGGTAATGGTACAGAGTCAATGTGGAGACTATATACAGAGGGTACCGGTACAGAGTCAATGTGGAGACTATATACAGGGGGTACCGGTACAGAGTCAATGTGGAGACTATATACAGGGGGTACCGGTACAGAGTCAATGTGGAGGCTATATACAGGGGGTACCGGTACAGAGTCAATGTGGAGACTATATACAGGGTCAATGTGGAGGCTATATACAGGGGGTACCGGTACAGAGACAATGTGGAGGCTATATACAGTGGGTACCGGTACAGAGTCAATGTGGAGACTATATACAGGGGGTACCGGTACAGAGTCAATGTGGAGGCTATATACAGGGTCAATGTGGAGGCTATATACAGGGGGTACCGGTACAGAGTCAATGTGGAGGCTATATACAGGGGGTACCAGTACAGAGTCAATGTGGAGACTATATACAGGGTGTACCGGTACAGAGTCAATGTGGAGGCTATATACAGGTACAGAGTCAATGTGGAGACTATATACAGGGGGTACCGGTACAGAGTCAATGTGGAGGCTATATACAGGGAGTACCGGTACAGAGTCAATGTGGAGGCTATATACAGGGGGTACTGGTACAGAGTCAATGTGGAGACTATATACAGGGTGTACCGGTACAGAGTCAATGTGGAGGCTATATACAGGTAGTACCGGTACAGAGTCAATGTGGAGGCTATATACAGGGGGTACCAGTACAGAGTCAATGTGGAGACTATATACAGGGGGTACCATTACAGAGTCAATGTGGAGACTATATACAGGGGGTACCGGTACAGAGTCAATGTGGAGGCTATATACAGGGGGTACCGGTACAGAGTCAATGTGGAGGCTATAAACAGGGGGTACCGGTACAGAGTCAATGTGGAGACTATATACAGGGTCAATGTGGAGGCTATATACAGGGGGTACCGGTACAGAGACAATGTGGAGGCTATATACAGTGGGTACCGGTACAGAGTCAATGTGGAGACTATATACAGGGGGTACCGGTACAGAGTCAATGTGGAGGCTATTTACAGGGTCAATGTGGAGGCTATATACAGGGGGTACCGGTACAGAGTCAATGTGGAGGCTATATACAGGGGGTACCAGTACAGAGTCAATGTGGAGACTATATACAGGGTGTACCGGTACAGAGTCAATGTGGAGGCTATATACAGGTACAGAGTCAATGTGGAGACTATATACAGGGGGTACCGGTACAGAGTCAATGTGGAGGCTATATACAGGGAGTACCGGTACAGAGTCAATGTGGAGGCTATATACAGGGGTACCAGTACAGAGTCAATGTGGAGGCTATATACAGGGGGTACTGGTACAGAGTCAATGTGGAGACTATATACAGGGAGTACCGGTACAGAGTCAATGTGGAGGCTATATACAGGGGGTACTGGTACAGAGTCAATGTGGAGACTATATACAGGGGGTACCAGTACAGAGTCAATGTGGAGACTATATACAGGGGGTACCGGTACAGAGTCAATGTGGAGACTATATACAGGGGGTACCGGTACAGAGTCAATGTGGAGGCTATATACAGGGGGTACCGGTACAGAGTCAATGTGGAGACTATATACAGGGGGTACCGGTACAGAGTCAATGTGGAGACTATATACAGGGGGTACCGGTACAGAGTCAATGTGGAGACTATATACAGGGGGTACCGGTACAGAGTCAATGTGGAGACTATATACAGGGTGTACCGGTACAGAGTCAATGTGGAGGCTATATACAGGGTGTACCGGTACAGAGTCAATGTGGAGGCTATATACAGGGGGTACTGGTACAGAGTCAATGTGGAGACTATATACAGGGTGTACCGGTACAGAGTCAATGTGGAGGCTATATACAGGGAGTACCGGTACAGAGTCAATGTGGAGGCTATATACAGGGGGTACCAGTACAGAGTCAATGTGGAGACTATATACAGGGGGTACCATTACAGAGTCAATGTGGAGACTATATACAGGGGGTACCGGTACAGAGTCAATGTGGAGGCTATATACAGGGGGTACCGGTACAGAGTCAATGTGGAGGCTATAAACAGGGGGTACCGGTACAGAGTCAATGTGGAGACTATATACAGGGTCAATGTGGAGGCTATATACAGGGGGTACCGGTACAGAGACAATGTGGAGGCTATATACAGTGGGTACCGGTACAGAGTCAATGTGGAGACTATATACAGGGGGTACCGGTACAGAGTCAATGTGGAGGCTATATACAGGGTCAATGTGGAGGCTATATACAGGGGGTACCGGTACAGAGTCAATGTGGAGGCTATATACAGGGGGTACCAGTACAGAGTCAATGTGGAGACTATATACAGGGTGTACCGGTACAGAGTCAATG